>NW_015536538.1:1625866-1626996 GCF_001515605.1 Sinocyclocheilus anshuiensis
TAAAGTCACCATTCTCTGCCATTAAATTGGCAAGTGCGAGCAGGACATTTTTGTGTTAAGTAATAAGCCTTTAGAACAACATTAAGGCGAGTAGTCACTCTAGTTCAAACAGTTCCAATAAATTGCGATGGGTTAAATAAACTCAATAATCAGACAGACTACAATCAAGCGCAGACCAGTATTGAAGTGCACGGGAAATAAGCAGCAGTCATATTTAAAGCAGTTTAAATTAATATTGAGTACTGATTGATGTTCACTTGGATTTTTTCCCCATCGAGGGGAAATAACTTAATACTCTGTCAGAATGATCGAATGATACACGGATTCTGATAGACTAAATATAATTTAATAATGGCAAATGAGACGTTCACAAAAATGCTAAATTTAAATTATGCTTATTTCACATTATTTACTCAAAATTCATTACAAAAAACATTGAAATCTAATTTTCATCAATTTTCACTTCTTTTATTGTTTTTTTACATTTATTACTAATGAAACTTTTTATGGTTACTTTATTTTCTTAATTGAATTACATGTTATTTTACTAATAATATTGAATTATTGAATATTTATATATATATATATATATATATTTTAAGATTTAAGAAGGAAAACAGGGTTCAAGTCCAAGTGAGAATCAAAAGCAAAAAACAGGCAGAAATGATAGGACTGTCCATCGATCTGAACCGATTGTCATCATTTTGTGGTTTGCTCTGTTATCTCTGATCGCCGGCGTTTGCGCGAGGTGGCCCTGGATCTCGCTGCGTCTCTGAGCACAGAATAGGCGACCAGGTGGTGGAAAATGGTTCATGTCTCACGGGACTGGAGAAGAGAGAGAGAGAGAGGGAGAGAGAGAGAGAGGGATGTGGGGTGGTTTGTAGGACAGCAATATCCTACTTTCAATGGCCTAGTTAGGAGAACTGAAATATCACCGAGGAGCCGCCAGACCCGCGATCCGTAACTTTATTTGCACTTTACACGGTTAAAAATAAGCCAGTCTCTCTTAAGGCCCTCCGAGTGCCAGAGACCTTTAGGAGCTGCTCCTCTTTCTCCTGAGCGAGTGTGTGTGTGTGATAGAGAGAGAGAGAGAGAGAGTGTGTGTGTGTGTGTGAGAGAGAGAGAGAGAG
>NW_015536538.1:1627015-1643541 GCF_001515605.1 Sinocyclocheilus anshuiensis
ATTTAATCATATTAATATGTAAAAAATATATTTTAATAATAGTTTGGCTTCAAAAAATGTGTTTCCGTAACATCTCACTTATGTAAAAAATTAATATATTTTCCTGTGGTTTTTTTTTATTTTGTTTACATTTTTAACAAAAAAATCCTAATACATTTTCATTTAAAAAATGTTTTAATTAAAATGTATTTTTAAAAATGTATGTATTAATAAAAATAATTAATATTATTAATAATTAAATAAAATTGCATAATTTTTACTAATGTTTTCAGATTTTTCATTATTTTATTAATAAAAACAATGTCGTAATATTTTATTATTAATATTATCTTTTATTTACATTTGAATAATAATTTAGCTTTAAAATGCACTTTTGTAACATTGATTTAAAAAAAATGAGCAGCAAATCAGCATATTAGAATGATTTCTGAAGGATCATGTGACTGAAGACTGGAGTAATGATGCTGAAAATTCAGATTTGATCGCAGAAATAAATTACATTTTACTATATATTCACACAGAAAGCAGTTATTTTAAATTGTAATAATATTTCACAATATTACATATATCAAATAAATGCAGCTTTGGTGACTTATTTCAAAACCCGACCACAAACTTTTGAACAGTAGTATACTGTAGCTGTATATTAACCATCTAATATGATCTGGTCATTTGTGAATATATACTCATGCATTACTGATGATGGACAGAAATATGACTTGTCGTGTCACACCTGGTTAAAGCGCGGCGTGAAACGCTCAGCATAGTTTCCCTTCTACTGTCCTTTACTGTCAGCTGTAATGCATTATTCAAATATAATGCCTGAATAATCACTGAATGTGTATGTAGGTCAGCAGCGGGGCTTTATGACGGCCATTATGCTGCAGATTCGGTCCGAGTGAAGTTCTCAAATGATTTTACGCTGAAGCAGAACAGAATTTGTAGAGAAATGAACAAGCATCTGAGCCTCAAAACATCACACAGGCTTCGTCTTCACTGTCATATCAACAAGAGTCTGTTTCTTAGAAAGACTCCTGCCAGAACAGCCAGTTCTGCAAGCATAATGACTGTTTTCAAACAGGTTTCTCAGAAACGCCACAATGGTCCATCACGCAGCTCTCTTTCATACGAAAGAGACATAAAACATGGACTTTATACTGTATTCAGACTCTTCTGAACTCACATGATGCTTTGTGTGTTGTTGAAGAGACTGATATTTCAGTCATTCAAATCAGACTTTGCACAATTTTAATCAGATTTTCAATTAATAAAGTATTAATAATTCGGTTTAGTTTAGCACAGAAATGGCCTAAATGTACTATATTTACACAGGATTCACAATTGTATAGAGATTGACTGCTTTTGGTGTTTTTAGTAGGTTTTTTTCATTATTAGTTTAATAATAGCTAAAATTATTTAATGATATTTAATGTTTAAAAATATTATATAATTTTATAAAAAATATATATTCATTTTATCATTAATAAAAAATATGATTCAAGTTGTGCATTATCAGGATAGCAAAATAAATATGTACTCAGTGTTCACTTTCAAGTGGTATAGTTTTTTTTTTTTTTTGCATTTTTTCCTACATTAATTTATTTGAACAATAATTAGAGTAATAATTTAATAATATTAATATCATATAAAAATTTTATTTTAATAATTTAGCTTATAAATGCATTTCTGTAACATCTATGTAAGTCAAATATATATTTACCAACATATTTGCTTTTTTTACATCTAATTATTTTAACAATAATTTTATAATATTAAAATGATTGCATTTTAATAGTTTAGCTTAAATGTAAACGTAATTGATGTATGTACAAAGTAAATATATTTTTACACATTTTTTTTGCTTTTTAATGTTAAAGTGTCATTATAGTAATATTTAAGATCATTTATATGCTTAAAAATGCATTTCTGTAACATCTCACTTAAGCATGAATGACTATTATTTAGAGGACAAATATTTTTATGAACATTTTTTGCATTTCTTTTTTTTACATTTGTTTTTTTAATACTACTAATAATTTTGTATTAAAATTTAATTTTTTTGTAATCATATATTGTTTAAAATGCATTTCTGTAACATCTCACTTAAGCTGTTATGTAAAAGTAAAATAATTAAAATTGACATTAAAATATTAGGTAATATTGAGGAATCATTTTGGAATTTGATCTTGACTCAATGAATCAAATCTGTCTGAATCATGAGGAGCAAAATATATAGGTTCAATTTTTTTTTTTTTTTCATGTGAAAGATCATGCGTTCAATCAAACTACAATATTTTGGCCCAAAATTGTCCTTGTTCTACTGTAAGTCATGTTAATGATTTCACATATTGTTGGGCCTTTGCAGTTCAGGGTAATATGAATAAAATCAGTTGGATTTGAAGGACTTTTTATGGACTTTTGCACATGGCAGATGTGTATCTGAGCGTGCTCTGTTAATTGCAGGCATCATCAGTGTAATGACGGCTCTGACAGATGAGTTGTTGTGTGTCTGTAGGTGGCGGATCTGGAGGCTCACGGCGGTCAGGGACCCAGCGACATGCTAAAAGACGAGCTCACTCAATCCCTGGAGGAGCTGGAGAACCTGCTGAAGGCAAAGGACGAGGCGAGAGTGTGCACACACACACACACACACACACACACACACACACACACACTCACACACACACACACACACACACACTCATTCCTACATTAATTTATTTGAACAATAATTAGAGTAATAATTTAATAATATTAATATCATATAAAAATTTTATTTTAATAATTTAGCTTATAAATGCATTTCTGTAACATCTATGTAAGTCAAATATATATTTACCAACATATTTGCTTTTTTTACATCTAATTATTTTAACAATAATTTTATAATATTAAAATGATTGCATTTTAATAGTTTAGCTTAAATGTAAACGTAATTGATGTATGTACAAAGTAAATATATTTTTACACATTTTTTTTGCTTTTTAATGTTAAAGTGTCATTATAGTAATATTTAAGATCATTTATATGCTTAAAAATGCATTTCTGTAACATCTCACTTAAGCATGAATGACTATTATTTAGAGGACAAATATTTTTATGAACATTTTTTGCATTTCTTTTTTTTACATTTGTTTTTTTAATACTACTAATAATTTTGTATTAAAATTTAATTTTTTTGTAATCATATATTGTTTAAAATGCATTTCTGTAACATCTCACTTAAGCTGTTATGTAAAAGTAAAATAATTAAAATTGACATTAAAATATTAGGTAAAATTGAGGAATCATTTTGGAATTTGATCTTGACTCAATGAATCAAATCTGTCTGAATCATGAGGAGCAAAATATATAGGTTCAATTTTTTTTTTTTTTTCATGTGAAAGATCATGCGTTCAATCAAACTACAATATTTTGGCCCAAAATTGTCCTTGTTCTACTGTAAGTCATGTTAATGATTTCACATATTGTTGGGCCTTTGCAGTTCAGGGTAATATGAATAAAATCAGTTGGATTTGAAGGACTTTTTATGGACTTTTGCACATGGCAGATGTGTATCTGAGCGTGCTCTGTTAATTGCAGGCATCATCAGTGTAATGACGGCTCTGACAGATGAGTTGTTGTGTGTCTGTAGGTGGCGGATCTGGAGGCTCACGGCGGTCAGGGACCCAGCGACATGCTAAAAGACGAGCTCACTCAATCCCTGGAGGAGCTGGAGAACCTGCTGAAGGCAAAGGACGAGGCGAGAGTGTGCACACACACACACACACACACACACACACACACACGCGCACACACACACACACACACACACACACGCGCACACACACACACACACACACACACACGCGCACACACACACACACACACACACACACGCGCACACACACACACACACACACACACACGCGCACACACACACACACACACACACACACGCGCACACACACACACACACACACACACACGCGCACACACACACACACACACACACACACGCGCACACACACACACACACACACACACACGCGCACACACACACACACACACACACACACGCGCACACACACACACACACACACACACACGCGCACACACACACACACACACACACACACGCGCACACACACACACACACACACACACACGCGCACACACACACACACACACACACACACGCGCACACACACACACACACACACACACACGCGCACACACACACACACACACACACACACGCGCACACACACACACACACACACACACACGCGCACACACACACACACACACACACACACGCGCACACACACACACACACACACACACACGCGCACACACACACACACACACACACACACGCGCACACACACACACACACACACACACACTCACACAGACACACACACACAGACACACAGACACACACAGACACACACACACTCTCACACACACAGACACACAGACACACAGACACACAGACACACACACACTAGTCCAGTTACTGCAATCATCTCCTCAAACTCCTGCATATAAGACACTAAACACAGTGAGGCCTCGCTGGATTATATGCTTCTGCACATTATTGCATTTCAGGAGATCCGTATTCTCCAGAGTAAGAAGTCCAACTTCCACGAGCTGGAGCCGGAGAGAGAAGAAGCCATTCACAGACTGCAGGTGCATGCTTCACACCTATGCAACACATGAAAATGAAAATGTCACAGAAATGGCATAAATATAATTACACATTTTTTAACCTTAAAATTTGTTTTTATTATTATAAGTATATTTCAAATAATAATGATTTCGTTTAATTAAAAATATTTATAATATTTTAATAATATGAAAAATTATTATATATTAATAATTTAGCTTACAAATGACATATTTCATACAAAGTTGTTCTTTTAGATTATTTAATTAAAATAACATTTAATTTAATATTTTAATAACATTAAAATTTATTATAATAATTATTTAGCTTAAAAATTGTCATGCAGTTCTGTAACGTTCAACTTGCATGTTTATGTAACAGTGAAAAAAAGCTGTATGAAGATTGACTGTTAATGCTGTTATTGCTTAATTGGAATATTTTACATTAAATTACTATTTTAATAACTAAAATAATAATTTTAAGCTAAATTATTATTAAAATAAGCATCACGCTTTTCGGTAACATCTACAGAAGTAAAAAAAAAAACATTTTTACAAATACTTTCAAAAAGCTAATTTAAAAAACATATTTCTTCCTCCTGCAGTACTTCAGTATGCAACTGCTTTGTTTAATTGACTGTGAGAGTTTTCTAAGAAGGCATTTTCCAAATGTAGAGGGTTAGTTACTGTGAAGGTTCTGGTGAGATCTGACCCTGGACATCTCTGTGGTGTGTCTGAATGTGTTTCAGGAGCTGGAGATGCGTAACGTTGAGCTGGAGCGGCGCGTGCAGAGCGCTGAGCAAACCCTGGTGTCTGCGCTGGAGGATCGCGAGCGCGCCGAGAACGAGGTGCAGAGGGTCGCTCAGATCCTCGACGTCAAGATCTTCGACCTCAACGACCTTCGGCAGAGTCTGGTCAAGCTCATCAATAAATAGTGCGACCCTGCTTTCTTCTCGTTCATCTTGAATTTGCACTGAAACGCTCTTTCTGTTCCAGTCTAGCAATAACTTCAGTGTTGAGGATGTTAAGTTGGCAGATCACGAACAGTGTTGCTACGGTACGCTTTATTTTTGATACAGAAACACTAGTGCTGTGTGACATCTTTACAGGATCACAAGTATGATTTTTTTCGTAATTATTTTTCTTTTAAACCATGCTAAAGGTCACACATCATGAAAAATAGGGCTGAAAAAAATGTATTCACAAATGCATCACAAACGATTCTGGATTAATTCACAAAAATGTTATTTTAAAGGATTGATAATTAAGTTCAGTGCAACATAAGTTATTTACACAAGTTGTGTAAATGTTTTTATTTATTTATTTTTGGCATTTTTACATCTGCATTTAATTATTTCAAATTATTATTTAGTTATATATAATAATATACCATTAAAATAGTAATTTAATACAATTTTAATAATATAAAAAATTATTATATTTTAATAATAATTTAGATGAAAAATTCATACACTTCTGTAAAATTTCACTTTAACGAGAATGGCTGTTATGACAATGTTAAATAAATTTTTATGAACACTTCAAAAGATTAGGTTAAAAACACATTGTATAAGATTGTTTTTCCATTTTTACATCTATATCCAATTATTATTTTGAATTATTATTTAATTATACATATTATATAGCTAAAATAATATTTTAATCATATTATTTTAATTTAGCTGAAAAATTGTCACACATTTCTGTAACATTCAACTTCAGTATGAAGGGCTGTTATGTCAAAGTCAAATTAACTGACAAATATGTCAAATTAACACTTAAAAAGATCAGGTTAAAAAAATTATAAAGATTGACTACTGATTTCTTTATTTTTTGTTGCGATTTTTCATCTACATTCAATTATTTGAAATGATTATTTTAATAGTAAATATTATATAGTTATAACAATTTAATATTTTAATCATTTAAAAATGTATATTATTTGTAATAATTTACACATTTCTGAAACATTAAACTTGAGCATGAATGGCTGTTATGTCAAAATCAAATGAATTTTTACTAGCACTTTAAAGGATTAGGATAAAAAATTGATTCTGTTTGGAATTGAATCTTGACTCTGTGAATCGAAATCTAATTGAATCATGAGTGTTTAATGAATATGATGTGTGATTTAGTTCATAACCAAAACTAATTTGTAGCAAAGACCTTAGTGGCTCAAACGCCTCAAGCTTTTGGGAGATATATGAGTGGAAAAATATGAGTGGAAATGATGTTTACCATTTTAGAAAGTCATGAATGAGCTTTTGTGCCGTTGAGTTTGTTTTTCTGATTCAGTTTCTCAGCTGGGAGTGAGAGGAAACCAAAGACCAGCTTGAATGTGGCGCCTCTATGTGTTCATACTGTGGAATGCTTAGTATAGACGACAGCACTGATATAAAGCATCAAATATTAGCTGCATTGGCAGAAATATATGAGTAGGTAGAAATCAACAATTCTGTTATGATAGAACATTAAGATCCCTTAAACTCGTGAGGGAATTTATACTTAAGAATAGCTGTAGTTCTTCATTGAGCAATGGATTCATGAATGTGCTTGAATGCATCTAGTGTAGTTGCTTTGTGCAGCTCTAAGGCTTCAAATTTTCATTTGATTAAAGGAATCATTCAGGCAAAAATGAAAATGTGCTGAAAATGTCCATCCAAGATTAGGATGAGTTTGTTTCTTCATCAGATTTGGAGAAATGTAGCATTGCATCAGTGTCTCAGCAATGGATGCTCTGCAGTGAATGGGTGCCGTCAGAATGAGAGTCCAAACATCTGATAAAAACATCACAGTAATCCACAAGTAATCCACACCACTCCAGTCCAAAACAGTTGTATAGAGATTGATCACTGTAGGTGTTCTTTTTTTCTGATTTTTTTTTTATTATTATTACTTTTGGCCCTTTTTTTGTGATTTTTATCTTTTACCCTCTTTTTTTTTTGCATTGTTTTTTTATCTACATTCAATTATCATTTTATATGATGGTTTTATTTTAAATACTATATAGTTAAAATATTCAAAACATTACTAAATTGTTAATGTTCAAATGTTTCAATTTTAATAATTTAGTTTTAAAAAAATCACATTTCTGTGCTATCTAAATTCTGTACAGGAGTGTGTGTGTATTGAATTACATTGAATTGCTCATGTGATTTATTGCAATTACAAACGCTAAAAAAAAATCCTGGAAAATGTAATATTTAAACAAATGGTTTAAATGAGATTTAGATTTATCACAACTTTGCTAAGTATTATATTTGCTCAATTACAATGCATTTTACAATACAAAATGCATCATTTAGAATTTTTTTTTCTGGAAAAAACATCTAAGTTGTTTTTCTTAATGCAACAAAAAAAAAATTCACTTGAAAAATGCAATGTTATGGATTATGGAGCCGGAAGCAACCATCTAAAGTTAAAATGTCTTGATGATGGACTTGTTTAAGTTTTTGTCTTCTCCAGATGTTAACTGATGGACTGGAGTGCTGTGGATTACTTGTGGATTATTGTGATGTTTTTATCAGCTGTTTGGACTCTCATTCTGACGGCACCCATTCACTGCAGAGCATCCATTGCTGAGACACTGATGCAATGCTACATTTCTCCAAATCTGATGAAACAAACTCATCCTAATCTTGGATGACCTGAAGAAAAGCACATTTTCAGCAAATGTTCATTTTTGGCTGAACTGTTTCTCTAAATCGTAGGCTGTAATGGTTGTACAGTTGTGTATTGGATGTTGCATTATACAGTATCTTTATTATAGCACAAGAAAGCCGCTCGTGTGGCTTCCGACCGCAGTATGTTAAGTGCCAACAGCCTGTTTTTATGTGTTCTCTCAATCCGCAGGGTTCGGCACGAACAGCACGAGCTTTTGTATTTGTGTGCTTTATACATATATAGGGTCAAATAAACAGGTGTTTACTTTTATATTTCTTCTCTCTTCATGCAGTACTTGAGTATGTGTACTGCTTTGTATAATCGACGAGAGCATGTGTGATTTGATTTGGAGAAAGTGGCAAGAACTCTTTTCAAGGACAAACATTTCTGCTTGTGAGTGATCCAGTGTCTTACTCTGATGCCAGAGCCTTATTTTCCCCACACGCATCTTCGGTTCCTCCTGCAGCTCTGGACAGGCTGATTATACGATGATGACGGTATTTCATTCTACTCTAGTAAGAGTCGTACTGTGCCAACCGGCTAACGCAATCAGCTGGAAACTCCAGAGCAAAGACTCACAATATATCATCTTCTCTGAACTGAAAGCAAACCTGCTGAATAGATTTGTTTTACATTGAATTACCTGTGTGGTTTATTGCATTTACATGTGCGCAAGACATCCTGGAAAAGTAATATTTAAACCAATGGTTAAGTTAGACTGATTTAAATATGCATAGCTTTAAATATCATATTTGCTCAATTATTGCCCCAGCAAATGCATGCTTAAAATGCATTTTCAAAACTTGTGAATTCTTAGTTTTCTGTGCACAAGTCAATAAAGGCAAAAGTAATATTTAAGCAAAATGTTAAGAAATTTGAATGTTTAAATTTTGCACATTTGCTCACTTGATACCAAAGCAAATGTGCTTAATTTTAACTTAAATGCATTGTTCATAGATTCGTAAGTCATTTAAAAATTACTGAGTTTGGAGATTCAACTTCATACCATTAAAATGCTTCACTTTTACATTTTCATTGTTTAATGGACAATCCAATATTAGCAGCTATTATTATTAGATATTAAGCTTGCAAAATAAATTCGTTTTATATTTAATTAGCAGTGATTTAGTTATTTTCTGCATTACATATGCTCAAAAAATCCCTGGCAAACACAAAATGTTGATTCATTTAAATATGCTTACATTTTCTTATTTTGTATTTCAGTTGCTAAATTAACACCCAAGCTAAACTCGTTAACACCGACTAAAATGCTTTTTTTGTTTTGTTTTTTGAAAGTCCATACTTTTAATCTCAAGTACTTCATGGTATTCTAAATGTACAATTACACCATATAACATTTTTTAAATCATGCATACTATATGAAATGCTTACATGCGAGACATTTTTACTGTCTGCATAAAAAAAAAAAAACTTTAACAGATGCTTGACTTAAAATGGTTTGTACTTTTAAAAAACAAATGCAAAAACATCCCCATTTTGTCGGATTCGACATATTCTAGGGCTGTTGTGACTAAACATTGCACAAACTATAGGTTTACAACTATAGCATTTCACAATGTTTTGTTTTAAATGTACAAAATGTAATAGATTTACAAAACCTTTTAACCAAAAAATTTAAAGTTTCCAAAATCTGAAACGGTGATTACGTTGGATCCACTTGAAAATGTCCTCAGGGAAGTATGAAGACAAAATGGTTAGAAAAATATAATGGGCATCTCTAAGGTTCATTTTTTTTACACGGAAGGAAAAGAACATGATGAAAGTGCAATAGTTGGCAAATGAACAAACAAATTCCAGGCAACTGCTTTCAGCAACATTTTATTTGAACAAAGCTCCTGAAACACATCGATGCTCCAGTCTACTTCAGCTTCTTCTTGGGACGCAGGTTGTTGGTGTGGCCGCACTTCTTCTTGCGGCAGTTGACGGCACGTGGGTGCAGACGGGCGTAACACCTGAGACGAGAACATGGCTTCATTATCCTTACATTCAACACAACACTGAACCATCACCAACACATGCCCTACACGGGAGTCCATCACTAGATGTTAGAAGTGAAGCGTGTGCTCTTACTTGCGGCAGATCATCTTCTCGCAGTTGTATTTCTGGGCCAGCTGTCTGAGGGACGGCTCGATGATGCCTCCTCTGAGACGCAGCACCAGGTGCAGGGTGGACTCTGAGAAAAACCACAAACATCAGCCGAACAAACACAGGAGCTCTTGAGCAACAGCAGATGTTATGTGCACGAGAGTGCTTTTCTATTTAAAGACAGTCCAGTATTTACACACCTTTCTGAATGTTGTAGTCTGAAAGCGTGCGACCGTCTTCCAACTGTTTGCCAGCGAAAATCAGACGCTGCTGGTCAGGCGGGATGCCTGAGGATAAAATAAAGACATGCTAGTGCTCTGAAGAATGGAAAAAAATAGATAAGAAATAAACATAAATAATGAAAGACATGTTAGTGGTCTGAAAAAAAGACCACTAACTAACAATTTTTCTCCCAGAAAGCAGAACATGATTAATTCAGCTTATATCTTTATACAGGGTTTCTGCAAGTTTTATGAAGGTAAATAGAAGACTTCAAGATGATCTTTATCAGACCAAGTCAAAATTTAAGGAATAAACCCATGCAAACAAAACTTCCTTAGTAATTGTCTTGTTTTCCAGTGAAAATTTCAAGATACTTAAATCAAGATATGTTTACTTCAGAAGCAAAATGACTTAAGTTTTCTTTTCTGAGAAATGTATCAAAATGAAGTGAGCACATTTTTATAAAAAGAAGAAATATCTGCCAATGAGCTTAGAAAAAAAACTGAATTTGAAAATGTAATTCCCCACTGAGATACCTGTATTGTTTAAAGCATACTCACTTAATTTGGTTTAATTCCTTAGAAAACAACTTCACATCTTCAGTTTGCATCTCAAGTAAATGTATCTTGATTTAAAGATGTTTAGATGTATTGTACTAGAAAATAAAAATACAGATATAAAATAAAATACTTGTATTGTTTTTTAAAGAAGTCTCTTCTGCTCATCAAGGCTGCATTTATTTGATAAAAAATACAGGAAAAAAAAACAGTAATCTTGCAAAATGTTATTACAATATAAAATAATGGTCTATTTTAATATACATTAAAATATAAGTTATTTCTGTGATGCAAAGCTGTATTTCCATCATCATTACTCCAGTATAAAGTGTCACATGATCTTCAGAAATCATTCTGATATGCTGATTTATTATTAGAATTATCAACAGTTGTGCTGCACAATATTTTTTTGGAAACTGCGATACTTTTTTCAGGATTCTTTGATGAATAAAAAGTTAAAAAGAACAGCATTTATTCAAAATATAAATCTTTTCTAACAATATACATCACTTCTTATCAACTGAACACATCCTTGCTGAATAAAAGTTTTAATTTCTTTCAAAAAACGAAAGAATAAAATTTTTCTGACCCCAAACTTTTGAACTGTAGTGTATATTGTTAGAAAATATTTCTATTTTAAATAAATGCTCTTCTTTTGAACTTTTTATTCATCAAAGAATCCTGAAAAAAGTATCACAGGTTCCAAAAAAATTTCAACAGTTTGTGTGTGTGTATGTATGTGTATATATATATATAATTTTCCTTTTTTGCAATACATTTAAGACTTTCTGCACCTAAAAGACATTTTAAGGCCTGTGGCCTTCATCTGTGGAAGGGCAAATTAAGAGTTTAGGACCCACAGAAAGCCTGTTTTCTTCACTGACACCCCTGAAGCTCATACACACCCTCCTTGTCCTGGATCTTGGCCTTCACATTCTCGATGGTGTCGCTGGGCTCGACCTCGAGGGTGATGGTTTTACCGGTCAAAGTTTTCACAAAGATCTGCATTTTGCCACTGTCACACAGAAAAAGAGACAGTCAACATCCTTCAGAGTCAATGAGAGCATCAAGCATCAGCATCTGTCACGTGCACGGATCATCACAGAAACAGAAGCAGCAAAAAAATGGTGCAATACAATAATTTTGCCCTGTTGGCACATGTAGTTATTTTCATTTATACCATGTTTCAGTAACAAATCAGCATCTGTAATACAATGGTACTTCCGTGATTTTGGCCATGACCCATAGCAACTTAAGATACCATGGAATTGCCATATAGTGTGATATATATAATGAATGATATCAAAAACACCAATTAGTGATCAGCATCTGACTTTACTGCGCATCACAAATCAGTTTTATGTCATTCAAACGCTAAAAGACCCAGTAACGTTATAAAATAGAGCTAAATAATGTGCATGATCACGTAAAAAGCATGCATTGCAGGTTTCTGTCGCTTTAGTGGGTTTGGTGTTTTTCTGTCACACATGGCAGAAGCCGCCATGACACACTCGCCCCTTCAAACCACACAAACGCGTCTAAATCCACCGCATAACCAGCTTTAATCGCTCCACTCACGAACGTAAGTATCTCATGTACACACTCAAACAAACATAAGGGTGAATAAGGAGAGAAAAGACGTCAAAACTAAACAATCGCGCGGACGGTAATCCTCACCCTCGCAGTCGCTGTCGATCCGGGCGGAAAAAGAACCACGCGTTCCTCGTGCGCGAAGATCGCGTGTCTTTGAGCGTTAAAGCGGCTTTACCGCCGCCTGCAGGAGCGGAGCGGAACCGCAGCGCGCCGCTGCCACACAACGGGTTTTCAAACCAATATAAACATTATATCAGCGCATTCATCAGGATGCGAGCTCTTCAGAATCAGAGTTAAAGCTCCTAAAATAAGGTCTGTGCTGGTTTTATATAAATGCATTATCGGTTTCTGCATTTCTGGGACAAGCTGTTATTTATTATGTGTATACTGTGAATCTGGGTGACGTTTGGTGTCTATATGTGTATTTCTGAGATTATTATTAAATATAATTTAATATGTAGAATTAAAACGGTGGTGTGATTTGTCACAATATTTATATAAATAATAAATTATTTTTGTGTAAAGTAAAATATGTATACAGAGAAAAAGACAAGGCAAGATATTTCACAATATATTCATATATTCTACCAGAGGACATTAAAACATGTTCAAAATGAAATCTACAGCTATATTTACAAAACATATCATTCATTTCAAACCGAGTATTTTCATCATACAAGTGCACAATAAATACAGAGTATTTTCAGTTAAACGTTATTTATAGCCTATTTATTACAGACTGAACATTACTGATATGGGTTTGCACTGCTGATCTGTCATGAACTAAATGCACACGTCAGCAAGTCTTTTTATTTCCATTCAATTCTACTCTTTTAGTAGTGATATGAGGTGTGACTAAATAAAGAGAAAGTCCTTGATCTGCCTCTCCCTCATAAGTGCTTGATGCTTGAGCTGGTTACTGGTGTAAATGAGAGTTAAGTGTGTTCCTGAAGTACAGTGTATTTGTTTCTGATGATCTCAGTGTGGATGAAGGAGTAGCACGTCTCAGCGCTCGCTGCTATCTGGCTTTCGGCAGTCTTCTGTTCGCATCGGCTTTCTGATTCGTCAAGTTATTTAAGACACAGCTGGAGCTCAGCATCGCCAGCCTGGAGTCCAGAACCACCTTCCTCTTCCTCCAGGAAGACCAATCTTCCTCATCCTCTTCCTCATTCTCCTCCTCCTCTGGTTCACTTTCAACATCGCTGCGCTCGTCCTTGTCCAGCTGGAGCAGAGAAGGTCAAAGTGAGACTGGTCAAAGATTTATTTGAATTCACCAGTGTGTGTCAGTCAAATAATTGATCACAATGTGCAATGCTTTTGAAATTAGTTCATGCAATAAAAAAGAGAGAGAAAAGTTCCTCTGAGCACAAATCACATATTTTGTTATGTATGCATGCAGCAGTGTTGTTGTTAACTAAAACTAAATATAATAAAAATAGTTTTTTGGTAACTGAAATACATAAAATAAAATGCAAAATTTAAACGAAAATGAGAAATGTTTCTAACTACCAGAAATAATTTAAGTTGACATATTGATCTTACTCAAACTAAAACTGAAATAAAAGCTAAATAGAAAAATAAAACACAAAAACGAATAGAAATGACAAAAAGCAAAAATACTAATACTACATTAAACTAAACTAAGATTAAAATTAAACTGAAAATATACAAATAAAACTCACCGAAATGAATTATTTAAATTAATTTAAAATGACTAAAATTCTAACTGAAATAAAAAATAATTAAAGCTAAAGAAAAATATATACACGCATAAAAAACTAACAAAAATGACAAAAGCACATAACAAAAGTACTAAAACTTAATTAAAATGTACAACATATAAAAGTAAAATTAACTGAAATAAATAATTTAAGTTGAAGTATTACATTTACTAAAACTAAGAATGAAATTAAAATAAATTAAAGCTAAAAAGAAATGTATATAAAAAACAAAAAGTAATAAAAATGACAGAAGCACTGCAAAATTACTAAAACTTAAAGTTGTTCGTTTTTTTCAAAATTAAAATAACAATATAAAAGTAAATGTAAATAAAATGATTTAAGTTGAAGTTCTAAAATTACTGAAACAAACTAAAAATAAATAAATAAAAATGAAAAAGCACAAAAATGATTAAAACATACAAATAATAATAAAACTAACTGAAATAAATCATTTGAGTTGAAATTCTAAAAATCTAAAATTCTAAAACTGAAATCAAAATAAATGAATGCCAAATAGAAATATTTGTATAAAAAACAAAAACTAATAAAAAAAGACAAAAGCACATAACAGAACTTCCAAAACATAAACTACAATTGAAACGAAAACTGAAAATATAAAAATAAAAGCTTATTCATAATATCAATAAATACTCTGACAGTATATAATACTAAAATACCACTGTTAGGTAATTTAATTCAGACATACAGTACGAGTGTCTAAATAGTTTCTGGGACTTGCAGATATGATGGACGGAAGGAATGACTTACTTTCCCTAAGAAGAGAAACTTGTAGATCATTCTGAGGATGAGATAAGCCCAGTAAATGTGCAGCGTCTGCAGCACCAGCAGCAGCGCATTAAAGAAATAATACCCCATAAACGGCTCAAACACTTCCATAGACAAAACCAGAGTGGTGTAGATGATCCTACAGGAGAGAAAACACACACACACACACACACAGACACATGCTTAAACACTGAGAAAAACAATGCAAAGGAACCAAATCTAAGAGCTGCCTATTTCTATTACAGCTACTGAAATAGATAAAGTGATATTAATAGTGAAGTGTTTTGAAATAGAAACTGAAGGCAATGTCATCTGATACTTCATGATTTAAAGAGTTTAAAGTTCTTACTTGCTGGGAAACACAACCAGGCGTGTAACCAGGAATACAGCAGCAAAAATCACAAACAATGAATCGCAAGTTTTCTTCCAGCCGGCATAGTTGAACATCTTGGCAGACTGTGGAAAATCCAGAGAGATTTTGTTGAGCTACAATAAATTACAATACATTTAAAGCACTGAAACTTCAAAACGTAAACTAATACTCTGACAGAATGGACATAGAGACTGAATCAGATATATATTAAGAAAATGACTGCGGATTTACAGTTAAAATCTGACATTTCCAACAAAGCTGGGCAGTAATCAAAAAGTATTTGCTTGATTTTTAAAATGTTGTAAGGGGCTTTTTGTAGTTATGTATTTGTTTTTATTTTAAGTTATTAACGGTTTCTTCTGTCTTTCTTTCTTTTTTTTTTTATTATTTAATATTAATTTATCCATTTTTTTATTTATTTCGTTTTTTAAGTATTAATATTTTAAGTAAATGCTATGTGTATATTGTTATGTTTATAAAAAGTTGAATAAAAACATAGTTTAAAATAAACTTAAAATAAAATGAGAAATATTTTGGCAAATAACAAATAAAGTTGAAACACTAAAATAACTCAAACTAAACTGAAATAATTAAAAGCTAAATAGCAATACATATATATATATATATACACACATAAAAAAAATAAACATATGTGTATATGTGAAAATATACACATAAAAAATACAACTAAAAATGAAATAAATAATTTAAGTTAAAGTTCTACATTTTAAGTTCTAAAACTAAAATGAGAAATGTTTCCTTAGCAACTAACTGAATAAAGTTGAAATACTAAAATTACTAAAACTGAAATGAAAATAAATTATATATACACACACACACACACACACACACACA
>NW_015536538.1:1643580-1656187 GCF_001515605.1 Sinocyclocheilus anshuiensis
CACATATATATATATATATATATATATATTAACAAATTATAACAAAGAAAATTAACAAAAGCACACACAAAAAATACAAAAACTTTAAAATTAAACTGAAAATTCACAAATAAAAGTAAAGCTAACTGAAATAAATAATTTAAGTTGAAGTTGTACATTTTAAGTTGTGAAAGCACATAAAAATCCAAATTACTCTAAAGCACAAAACGTCATAAAGCCAAAACCAAGTGTAAAGGTTACTGTGAATGAACAGGTGTGACCAACAGGAAACAGGAGTGAAATCATCAGATGGGGATTTTTCTGGCCGTGTTAGACTCATTGTTTCTGAGCATGAATGCGTGACTCAGCGGTCGAGCTCGTACCTCCAGCAGGAAGTCAGAGGAGTCGTGGACGAGCATCACCAGGGTCCCGATCCGAATGTAGTTGGAGCAGTACGAGAAACCCAGCAAGAAGATGGTGGCGAAGTGATGGACGATCTGTTCTTTGAAATCCTAAAGCAGAATTAATGGAAGAAGGCAAAAGAATATCAGTAACTGATATTATGGTGGGCGGTACTGACAGGAAATGAAACCTGAAACAACCGAACGACAAATCTGTCTAGACAATAGATAATGTGCTGCTGACACAATCAAGGAAGAAAACCACACACGAAATCGCTTTCATTTCTCAATCCTTCAAGCATTTAAAGAAACCGTTCACACAAAAATTAGCTGAAAATGTACTCACCCTCAGGCCATCCAAGATTAGGATGAGTTTGTCTCTTCATCGATTTGGAGAAATGTAGCATTACATCAGTGTCTCAGCAATGGATGCTCTGCAGTGAATGGGTGCCGTCAGAATGAGAGTCCAAACAGCTGATAAAATCATCACAATAATCCACAAGTAATCCACAGCACTCCAGTCCATCAGTTAACATCTTGAGAAGACAAAAGCTGAAACAAATCCATCATTAAGAAGTTGTTAACTTAAATATGAGACTATTATCCATAACAACGCTTCCTCCAGTGAAAAAGTGCATCTCCTGTTGTCTCTCACATCAAAATCCAGCCACATATTTGTTTAGAGCTGTTTAAACGGTGCTTGATCTGTGCAGATTTCTCTCCTGATTCACACCAGAACACTTTTTCACTGGAGGAAGAGTTATTATAGATTATAGATTATGGACTCGTATTTTAGCAATTGTTTGAAGTTAAAAACATCTTAATGATGGATCTGTTTCTTACAAACACATAGCTTTTGTCTTCTCCAGATGTTAACTGATGGACTGGAGTGGTGTGGATCACTTGTGGATTATTGTGATGTTTTTATCAGCTGTTTGGACTCTCATTCTGACGGCACCCATTCACTGCAGAGCATCCAATGGTGAGCAAGTGATGGAATCACACATTTCTCCAAATCTGATGATGAATTTTCAGAAAATGTTCATTTTTGGGTGAAATATAAACTCAAGTTTCCAAGCTTTTCACTGCTGTGTGGTTAAAACCAGCATCCACATAGAAATGTTGTCATTTTCCTTGCTATTACAGGTAGATTTTTCTGAGATATGACACATACAAGCCCATATTTATCACTGTCATAGTATAAAGCTTGAGTGATGAAATTCTCTTTAACTTCTCCAACACAGCAATGAGATCAAATGTAGAGCAAATGGAAACTTTTACACATTTTCTGAGATGTTTCTCCTCTAAAAGACTCAGTAACCTGAGTATACAACTTCAGAGGATTTCAAACAAGGTCTTAAACTGTGCTCAAGAGACGAACGTCTCAATCAAAAGACAGAGATCTCAATATGAACTCAAAAATTCCTCATCAAATGGCTCTAAACTCTTAATGGATGACAACTGTTGACTCAGTTGTGGATACTTTTAGTTCTCCAAAGGAGGAACTAAAAATAAAAGTGCGATATTTAAATGAAATGCAACTAAAAACTCAATTAAGTCTCCGCTGAGCAATAATATGTTACTCTGTGTGACAGTCGTCAGACAACAAAGAATGTTAAAATATTAAACTGAAGATTCATGTTAATACATTTTAACGTATATTTAACTTTATTTTGCTAGCCGACAGGTGAGCAGCTAGCAAAGTAAATAATTGAGCAGCTCTAAAAGGACATTCGCTTTGAAAGAGAAACTCTGACCAGGTAACACACACGAGGTCATCATAAAACATTCAGAGAGCAAATAACTCCCCTGAGGGACACTATTGTGCGAGATCTTACTTTTCTCTTAATGTCCACAGACACACAGAGCAGCAGAGACGAGTAGAAGCCCAGCTCAAGCATGTAGTACCAGTAATGAGCGTCCTGAACTGGCTAGAGACACAAACACAGGACCTGAGTGAAAACAGGGCTCACAGCAGGCTTATTATAGGTAACTAAAAAGCTTTTTCATTGCTTGAAATACAATAAACTCAAAAAAAATGTTTTTTTAATCATTTTAGCTAGTTGCCAAGGCAACATCTCACATTTTAATTTCTCATTTTTCATTTTTATTTAGTTTAACTTGATGTACTAAAATGACTAAAACTGAAATAAAAATGACTAAAAACTACATAGACATGTTTACACAAATAATAACAGTAATAAATGAATACATTTGACCAAACACGCAAGAAAATCACAAAAACTAACTCAAATGTTTAATGAAAATGGAAAATATAAAAATTTAAAAAAAAATCAACTTCATCAAAAGCAGAAGCCTTTTTAAAATTATGAGAAATTATAAGACTGCAATTGTAAATATGTTGTCAAAACCAGCATCCATGTGAAAAAAATATTGAAATTCACCTTTACATTACAGGTAGATTTTTCTGATAATGCTAAAATATGACTCATATCGGCACAAACCTACAGTATGAGTCTAATATATATTTAGATATTTAATATATAGTCTCTTCTGTTCACCAGGGCTGCATTCATTTGATCAAAAATACTGTAAAAGAAAATTGTGATATATTATTACAATTTCAAATATCTGTTTTCTAAGTGAATATTTTGTAAAATGTAATTTATTCCTGTGCATCAAAGCATCATTACTCCTTCAGAAATCATTCTAATATGCTGACTGGCTGCTCAAGAAACATTTCTGATTATTATCAATGTTGGAAACAGTTGTGCTGCTCAATATTTTTGAGAAAACCTTGACACATTTTATTTTTCAGGATTATTTGATGAATAGAAAGTTCAAAAGAACAGCCTTTATTTGAAATGGAAATTTTTTGTAACATTATAAATGTCTTTACCTTTACTGTTTTGAGCAATTTAATGCATCCTTACTGAATAAAGGTATTCATTTATTTAAAAAAAATATGGAAAAATATCCACCTGAGGAAATCCTCTCCAGCACTCTCTCTGATCCCAGAACCAGGGCGTCTATGAGGAAGACAAACACTGCGTGACAAATCACTTTCACACAACCACCATTAAAATCAAACACCGACATCAAAACTGCTTCCTTTAAGCGTCTGACAACAAAAGAGCCAGTCATACAGCGAGAAGCACACCGAGTCCCGAGGGCTTGTGTTGTGTTTCAGAAAAACATTAGAACCACGTGCATTCAAAACAACAAAGCTCAGGCTTGTTCAAGCCCTCCTTCGTGTTGCTTTAAAGCGTTTAAGGTTTCTGAGTAAACTAGACTTTAACTAGGGGACCCTAATTAGGAGACGACTCAAAAGACACCAAGCCCAAGACACACTCGGGTTCACGAGGGAATAAAACTTCAAATGTCTACTCACGTTAATTAAAGACGCCAATCCCGCGGTGAAAGCAAGCTGGTAGAACACAAACCTCCAGCTGGGGAAACAAAAGATATGAAGTATGAAGAAACAGGTTTACTACACAGCTCTGCATCTTGAAATACCATTTCTGCTTTTTTTATTTTTTTTGGCAAAATTTGATGATGCTGAGTTCAAAAATATCAACAAAAACTTTACATCATGGACAGTTTTTTCACAAAATAAGAATTAAGGTTTTTTAAATTGTATCTATTTGCATCAACTTTAATGCACATGTCAAAGTAACAAAAGCAGTCAAATGTCAAAAGTTTTTTGATCAAATAAATGCAGCCTTGGTGAGCATTTATATATATAACAACAACAATGTAACAATTAAAATGGAGTTATTTTATAATTCCATTTCACATGCTCATATTTATTGAGAGACTACATGGAATACTACATGGAAATTTAAATAAATAAATAAATACATTCTCAGGGCTGGACTATTATGTGAACTACAAAAAGATTAAAGGTGATTTAAATGGTAATGGATTAAAAGTATTACTTAAGATTATTGTAGATATATGTGTATGGTGACAATGAAGTGATTTGATTGATTGACTTTCAAAAAGACCCAATATTAATATTAATATATAAAAATATCAATAAAAACGTTCCTTCACGATGGACAATGGACTTTTTATAAAGTAAGAAGGTTTTTCAAATTATATATATATATATATATATATATATATATAATACATTTATCAAAATAAAAAAAGCAGTCAATGTCAAAAGTTTCTGATGTCAGAAGTATTTAAAATACATAATTTAACTTACAATCTGCATTTAATATGCATTTGATGCAATTTACACAATTAGCATGTATTGATTTTTTTCACAAAATCTGTCATTTTCTGTCTGGATGCAGTAAAACGCCCACAGATGCAGCAAAAAACATCAGGCTCGTGTTTGCATTTTCTCCATCACTGTCCATAATTCTGACCTTGAAATCATGATTATGCATAAAATAATGTCATGCTTGGCTGGGAACTGAACAGATAGTTGTGATGTGGCTCAGATTCAGACAGGAACTGTGTGTTTGTGATGTGTTTCTGCTGATTAAGGAGAATATGAGACTTCTTGACCTTACAAAAGCTTGTCAAAAGCAAAATGCGACAAAATGCATCACATTTTGAGTGAAAGTGTGACGTGCTCCAGCGAAACAGACACTATTTTTGGAATCGGCAGCACAAAGTATTGTATTTCATTCAGCAGATACAGTATGCTGCAGGGCCATGTGATCAGTTCTCTGTGGAACTATGATTGTGATATTATCAAAAGGTGAACTTACCTGGCCTCGCAAAACTTCTTACTGTTGCTGGGTCGGTCCAGGTTTCTGCGGTTACGGAACCAGGTCTCCACTTGTCTGTGAGTCAGGTTGCACTGGTTAACCAGGCTGGAGATCTCATTCTAGATGGATTAATGCAGTGACATGAGCTATTATTTCACAATGAACAATAATTCAATAAGACCAATACAATAGGTCTATTGACAGCATCTGTGATAATGATTACCACAGATTATAACTCATGCCTGAGCATGTGAGAAACATTTCTGATTATTATCAATGTTGGAAACAGTTGTGCTGCTCAATATTTTTGAGAAAACCTTGACACATTTTATTTTTCAGGATTATTTGATGAATAGAAAGTTCAAAAGAACAGCCTTTATTTGAAATGGAAATTTTTTGTAACATTATAAATGTCTTTACCTTTACTGTTTTGAGCAATTTAATGCATCCTTACTGAATAAAGGTATTCATTTATTTAAAAAAAATATGGAAAAATATCCACCTGAGGAAATCCTCTCCAGCACTCTCTCTGATCCCAGAACCAGGGCGTCTATGAGGAAGACAAACACTGCGTGACAAATCACTTTCACACAACCACCATTAAAATCAAACACCGACATCAAAACTGCTTCCTTTAAGCGTCTGACAACAAAAGAGCCAGTCATACAGCGAGAAGCACACCGAGTCCCGAGGGCTTGTGTTGTGTTTCAGAAAAACATTAGAACCACGTGCATTCAAAACAACAAAGCTCAGGCTTGTTCAAGCCCTCCTTCGTGTTGCTTTAAAGCGTTTAAGGTTTCTGAGTAAACTAGACTTTAACTAGGGGACCCTAATTAGGAGACGACTCAAAAGACACCAAGCCCAAGACACACTCGGGTTCACGAGGGAATAAAACTTCAAATGTCTACTCACGTTAATTAAAGACGCCAATCCCGCGGTGAAAGCAAGCTGGTAGAACACAAACCTCCAGCTGGGGAAACAAAAGATATGAAGTATGAAGAAACAGGTTTACTACACAGCTCTGCATCTTGAAATACCATTTCTGCTTTTTTTATTTTTTTTGGCAAAATTTGATGATGCTGAGTTCAAAAATATCAACAAAAACTTTACATCATGGACAGTTTTTTCACAAAATAAGAATTAAGGTTTTTTAAATTGTATCTATTTGCATCAACTTTAATGCACATGTCAAAGTAACAAAAGCAGTCAAATGTCAAAAGTTTTTTGATCAAATAAATGCAGCCTTGGTGAGCATTTATATATATAACAACAACAATGTAACAATTAAAATGGAGTTATTTTATAATTCCATTTCACATGCTCATATTTATTGAGAGACTACATGGAATACTACATGGAAATTTAAATAAATAAATAAATACATTCTCAGGGCTGGACTATTATGTGAACTACAAAAAGATTAAAGGTGATTTAAATGGTAATGGATTAAAAGTATTACTTAAGATTATTGTAGATATATGTGTATGGTGACAATGAAGTGATTTGATTGATTGACTTTCAAAAAGACCCAATATTAATATTAATATATAAAAATATCAATAAAAACGTTCCTTCACGATGGACAATGGACTTTTTATAAAGTAAGAAGGTTTTTCAAATTATATATATATATATATATATATATATATATAATACATTTATCAAAATAAAAAAAGCAGTCAATGTCAAAAGTTTCTGATGTCAGAAGTATTTAAAATACATAATTTAACTTACAATCTGCATTTAATATGCATTTGATGCAATTTACACAATTAGCATGTATTGATTTTTTTCACAAAATCTGTCATTTTCTGTCTGGATGCAGTAAAACGCCCACAGATGCAGCAAAAAACATCAGGCTCGTGTTTGCATTTTCTCCATCACTGTCCATAATTCTGACCTTGAAATCATGATTATGCATAAAATAATGTCATGCTTGGCTGGGAACTGAACAGATAGTTGTGATGTGGCTCAGATTCAGACAGGAACTGTGTGTTTGTGATGTGTTTCTGCTGATTAAGGAGAATATGAGACTTCTTGACCTTACAAAAGCTTGTCAAAAGCAAAATGCGACAAAATGCATCACATTTTGAGTGAAAGTGTGACGTGCTCCAGCGAAACAGACACTATTTTTGGAATCGGCAGCACAAAGTATTGTATTTCATTCAGCAGATACAGTATGCTGCAGGGCCATGTGATCAGTTCTCTGTGGAACTATGATTGTGATATTATCAAAAGGTGAACTTACCTGGCCTCGCAAAACTTCTTACTGTTGCTGGGTCGGTCCAGGTTTCTGCGGTTACGGAACCAGGTCTCCACTTGTCTGTGAGTCAGGTTGCACTGGTTAACCAGGCTGGAGATCTCATTCTAGATGGATTAATGCAGTGACATGAGCTATTATTTCACAATGAACAATAATTCAATAAGACCAATACAATAGGTCTATTGACAGCATCTGTGATAATGATTACCACAGATTATAACTCATGCCTGAGCATGTGAAACTGCCACTTTACACGTTTCTTTTCCCAAACAATCCTCATTACAAAGACACATAAAACAGAAACACACACACATTTAAAAATTCAGTGAAACAAAATATTTACCTGAATAATTATATCATTTATAATTTATTATTATTATTATTATATTATCTAGTAATATAATCCTATTTCTATAAATCTATAAATTAATAATTCACATAAATCTAAAATAACATTGTTAATTAAATGTAATTATTTAATGTTTTATTATTAATTTAATTATCAGTTTAATTATATAATTATATATTTACAATATATGAATCAATAATTTGTGCATGAAACATATGAAACAATTGTTTTAATTGATCAAAGGTGTAGTTTTGAGTTGCATAAATGTCTTATGAAATTTAACTGATAACGGTTTTGTTTTTGTATCTTTTATATAGATTAAATTTAGTAGTGAAAGTGACAAAAATTGGTGAAATAAAAAAGGTAAAATAAGCTTCTGATTTAGACTTCAGTCTACATCCTTTTGAGCTTTTTTTCAGTTTTCATTTTAATTTTAGTTCGTTTTAGCAATTTTGTTATGTGCTTTTCTCATTTTTATTATTTTTATATATTTCAGTGTAGCTTTAATTTAATTTTATTTCAGTTTTCATTTTAATTTGAGTTCATTTCAGCAATTTTGTTATGTGCTTTTCTCATTTTTATTATTTGTATATATTTCAGTGTAGCTTTAATTTATTTTTATTTCAGTTTTCATTTTAATTTGTTCGTTTTAGCAATTTTGTTATGTGCTTTTCTCATTGTCATTATTTTTATATATTTCAGTTTAGCTTTATTTTATTTTTATTTCAGTTTTCATTTTAATTTGAGTTAGTTTTAGCAATTTTGTTATGTGCTTTTCTCATTGTCATTATTTTTATATATTTCAGTTTAGCTTTATTTTATTTTTATTTCAGTTTTCATTTTAATTTGAGTTAGTTTTAGCAATTTTGTTATGTGCTTTTCTCATTGTCATTATTTTTATATATTTCAGTTTAGCTTTATTTTATTTTTATTTCAGTTTTCATTTTAATTTGAGTTAGTTTTAGCAATTTTGTTATGTGCTTTTCTCATTGTCATTATTTTTATATATTTCAGTTTAGCTTTATTTTATTTTTATTTCAGTTTTCATTTTAATTTGAGTTAGTTTTAGCAATTTTGTTATGTGCTTTTCTCATTGTCATTATTTTTATATATTTCAGTTTAGCTTTATTTTATTTTTATTTCAGTTTTCATTTTAATTTGAGTTAGTTTTAGCAATTTTGTTATGTGCTTTTCTCATTGTCATTATTTTTATATATTTCAGTTTAGCTTTATTTTATTTTTATTTCAGTTTTCATTTTAATTTGAGTTAGTTTTAGCAATTTTGTTATGTGCTTTTCTCATTGTCATTATTTTTATATATTTCAGTTTAGCTTTATTTTATTTTTATTTCAGTTTTCATTTTAATTTGAGTTAGTTTTAGCAATTTTGTTATGTGCTTTTCTCATTGTCATTATTTTTATATATTTCAGTTTAGCTTTATTTTATTTTTATTTCAGTTTTCATTTTAATTTGAGTTAGTTTTAGCAATTTTGTTATGTGCTTTTCTCATTGTCATTATTTTTATATATTTCAGTTTAGCTTTATTTTATTTTTATTTCAGTTTTCATTTTAATTTGAGTTAGTTTTAGCAATTTTGTTATGTGCTTTTCTCATTGTCATTATTTTTATATATTTCAGTTTAGCTTTATTTTATTTTTATTTCAGTTTTCATTTTAATTTGAGTTAGTTTTAGCAATTTTGTTATGTGCTTTTCTCATTGTCATTATTTTTATATATTTCAGTGTAGCTTTCATTTATTTTTATTTCAGTTTTCATTTAATTTGAGTTAGTTTCAGCAATTTTGTTATGTGCTTTTCTCATTTTTATTATTTTTATATATTTCAGTGTAGCTTTAATTTTATTTTATTTCAGTTTTCATTTTAATTTTAGTTCTTTTTTGCAATTTTGTTATGTGCTTTTCTCATTTTTATTATTTTTATATATTTCAGTGTAGCTTTAATTTAATTTTATTTCAGTTTTCATTTTAATTTCAGTTAGTTTTAGTAATTTTATTATGTGCTTTTGTCATTTGTTTTTATTTCAAATTTAGTTTTAGTAATTACTTCCACTTAAACTAGCTGCCAAGACAACATCCCTCATTTTGTTTTTCATCTAGTATTTAGCTTTAAATCAATTATTACAAATTATTTTCATTAAAATGCTTTTTCTTCGGCCATAAATATAATATTTATGAATAAAATAATAATATTATGAATAAAATTATTTTATTCTATTATAAAATAATAATAATAAAATAATAATATTATGAATAAAATTATTTTATTCTATTATAAAATAATAATAATAATAATATGAATAAAATTAATAATGAATAAAATAAAAAGGTAAAATAAGCTTCTACTTCAGCCTACACCTTTTTCAGTTATGTAAATATTATTTATAATTACAACGGAATGGTGTATGAGAGCCAAAAAACAAGCAGACACGAGAATACCAGTAAGATATACGTTACTAACGTGAAGCCTATTTACATGCAGCAAACTCCTCCATATAAATGATGCAAATTATAACCAAAAATTAATCTGCCAAGAAAAACGAGGACATTAAAATAATGAAATGAACTTCAGAAAAAGACGCTAATGGGGAACACGTCCAAAAGAAATGTCAACACTATCAGGTTCCTTACAACACACTGTTTGTGCAGCTTCCTCTTGCATTATGAAATATATAATGCATATTTTCTTTCCTTACTGCCTTTATAAGCTTCATATGAACTGAATTCATTTTAGATCTCACCTATAAAAACCTACTTTTACCTAATTCAGTCATATCAAATCATATTTTTGACTTAAATAACCAGTTCAATTCAATCACATGAAGCACATTTTTACGTCACCTGTAGCATTTCAACAGTGTCATACTGCAATGAATTTCTTGCTCTTTGAATCAAGCTTCATTAATCAGGGAGCTTGTTCTGAGTTACCCATGTGTCTGTTAAAAACGCATTCGCTCTCTTCCCGGATGTGGTTACACATCCACACACTCGTTTACAAAGCACTATGGGATTTTCCAGGAAAGGAAGATGCAAAACAACAACTGTTGGAGAATAATCTCTCAGTGTATGTTTGCATAAATGAAAGTAGATTCATACGTGTGTTTAATGCGTGTTTGTACGAGTGCAGGTGTTGGTTTACTTCAGGGACGAATCTGTCCCCAGATATTAGTGCTTTCTTCATTATTAAAAGAGGTTTCTTTTTACTTCTTTAATTATACAGGATTCAATACCATATTTTAATTATAAAATAATAATGTTTCAATTATAAAAATCAAACTAATCAGTAAAGAAATATATTATTATTGCAAAAATAAAATTGTACTGTAGAATATAAAATATCTGTCCCCAGATATTTGTGGATTTAAAGGTAAAAATGATTCATACATAAAATTGTTTCTTAAATTCTAAAAGATGCTGCTAAAAATAGTGTTTTTTTTTGTATTATTTATATACTTTTATAGTATTTACACAGTATAATATTTTAGAGTGTATAGTATTTTATAGAATTATACAGTATATTTATATAATATTACAGTATTTATTCATATTTTTTAAATTTGATTATTAGTTTTAGTCATTTTGTTATGTGCTTTTGTCATTTTTATTATTTGTATATATATATTTTACTGTAGCTTTCATTTCTTTTTATTGTGGTTTTCATTTTAATTTTAGTTAGTTTTAGTAATTTTGTTATGTGCATTTGCATTTTTATTATTTTTTATATTTTTCAGTTTAGCTTTTATTTATTTTTATTTTGGTTTTAGTTGTGTATCTAATATTTAGCTTTATTTAAATTACTGAAAATGATTTTAATAGTTTTATTTAACAATAACAACACTGGGCTGAAAATGCTTTTTCATTAGCCAATGCCAAATAGCATATAATAATAATAATAATAATAATAATAATATATTCTATACATATATGTTTATATTAAATTATATTTCATAATATATTTTATTTGTAATGTATCTTTATAATACTCAAAGCACTAAAACACATAAAAAAATAATACACGGAATGAAAATGTAAAAAAAAATTATATTAAAAACAACAGATGTATATGGTATGTCCTCATTAGATTGCTCAGTAAATGTGTGTGTGTGAGTGTGTGTGTGTGTGTGTACAGGTTTATATATTCTGGTGGGGACTTAAACCTGACTACACACAGACTCCTGGGGACTCGTGTCACGGTGGGGACCTAAATTGTGGTCCCCAAGGGTACAAAAGCTTATAAATCATACAGAATGAAGTTTTTTGAATGTGTGTGTGTGTGTACTCACCTGTGTCGGCTGTCTGCTGTTTTTAGTGTAAAATGCCTCTAAATTTGAGGCAGGAGCGACTTTCAACCGAACTTGATCTTTCACTCCTAAAACTCTGCTGAGAGGAAATGCCACACGTCTGCAAGAGAGAGAGATGGGAAAGAAAAGATTCAGGACACAAGATGCATTTCATCAATGTCTTTTTGTGACTAAATGAGACCTTTATTCACATCTCACAGAAAATAAGAGCACGCATTGCTCACAAATTGCTCAGGAGGAGCTTGTACATTGAAATGAAATTATGACTATTGTTTAATATTACCTACACAAACACTACTATTGTATATGAATATGTTTTCATTGGTTGGACTTTAACTAGATGTGGAAATATGATCTGGGATCAATGGTGGGTGAAACAGGTCACAGCATCAGCTGACATGACAGGCTCTTTGTGTTGCTATAGCGATCAGCTGCTGCAGCAACCACACACACACACACACACACACACTGTCTGCCTGCTGCTGTTTGTTGATAAAGCATCTCCCTCCCTTCCTATAACACAGTAGCCTTCATCTGCTCCCTCGGGCCACATACACACACTCACACACACAGACACACACACACACACACACACACACACACACACACA
>NW_015536538.1:1656388-1659248 GCF_001515605.1 Sinocyclocheilus anshuiensis
ACACGATAAACAGAAACACACACCTGCTGGTCGCACCGTCACGCACAAAGACGCGCGTAAAAGTACACCACAGCAGACGCCAGACGCGCAAAACTAAACAAAGAGACTGATTGCATTCAGAGATACAGCAGATTCAAGCTTGCATACTAAACATTCAAGCACACATGCATGAGCGAGACTAGTGGAATCAGTTAAACTAACAAACAACTCAGTTAGCAGTACAGAAAGAGCACTGAACACTGAGACACGTCCCAAAATACCACGCACTAGTTAGTGTTACTTTGGTAACATCATGACTAGATGTTTACATTTTTTTAAGAAAGTGCTATGGTCTTCTGAATGGTTTTAAGCATGATGCACAAATTGTTCTGCTAACAAATTATTTTATTATATTATTTAGTGATGGTGTCAGATGGGAAACCAGGGTATTTTGATACATAGTGTGATGATTCAGATTCTGATTCACGCACCTTAAACAAGGACAAAAACTGAAGACAACTTGTTTTTTATTCCCATTCAATAGGACAATACAATAATAATATTATTAATAATAATTATTATTATTCAAAATATTTTGGATTATTATTTAAAATATAAAAATCAACCAAATCAATAAAGAAATATATTGCTATTCCAACAGTAATATTTTACTGTAAAATAAATTTAGAAAATAAAAAAATGTAAAAAATAAATAAATAAATAAATAATAATAATAATAATAATGAATTATTATTATTATTCAAAATAATGTGTTTATTTTATGTAAATTATAAAAATCAAACACACCAATAAAGAAATATATAATTATTTCAATAATAACATTGTGGTGTAAAATATAAAAAAGCATTTAAGTATTTACTATTAAGTATTTAATAATAATACAATTATTATTATTCAAATTTACAAATTAAACAAATCAATAAAGAAACATTACTCTTGCAATAATAATATAGTACTGTAAAATAAAATGTTGTATTCATTAATAATAATAATAATAATAATAGATATATATTATTATTATTATTGAACATCATATTTTTTGTTATTTAAATGATAAAAATTAAACACGTCAATTAAAAATATATGCGTCTTGGAATAATAACAAACTTTAAATTTACAAAATTTTGTATTTATTAATATTATTATCAATAATAACAATTATGGGTCATATTCAGGCAGAAAATATGAAAATGCATTGAAATATAGGGGGGGGGGGAAAATAATGTGTTTATTTTATGTAAATTATAAAAATCAAACACACCAATAAAGAAATATATAATTATTTCAATAATAACAGTGTGGTGTAAAATATAAAAAAGCATTTAAGTATTTACTATTAAGTATTTAATAATAATACAATTATTATTATTCAAATTTACAAATTAAACAAATCAATAAAGAAACATTACTCTTGCAATAATAATATAGTACTGTAAAATAAAATGTTGTATTCATTAATAATAATAATAATAATAATAGATATATATTATTATTATTATTGAACATCATATTTTTTGTTATTTAAATGATAAAAATTAAACACGTCAATTAAAAATATATGCGTCTTGGAATAATAACAAACTTTAAATTTACAAAATTTTGTATTTATTAATATTATTATCAATAATAACAATTATGGGTCATATTCAGGCAGAAAATATGAAAATGCATTGAAATATAGGGGGGGGGGTCACATCCCTGCTCAAAGAATGTCCAAAAAATTCAGCGATACTGTTGTACTTTTTGTAATTTAACTCATATTCTGTTATTAATTCAAGTCAAACCTGGTTAAATGACATCTAAATCCCTCAGGACATAATAAAGTCATCAGTCACCTCTCAAAAGCGTAACGAAGCATGATGAATCCCAGAGCTAGAGGCAGAGCCAGAAGCAGATCCCGCGGGAGAGGACGCCGAGAGCCCTCCATCTTCTCCAGATCCTCCCAGCGGATTCCCGGAGGAAGCCAGTATTCCTGCTTCCAGAGCCACTGACTGAGCTGCTCCATCCTTCAGCCGTGGAAACTAAACACACCGTTTTTACATTACTGGGAAAAGCTTAGCATAAATCCCTTACAAACAGTTCTGTGGCACAGTGATACTCTCAGATGACTGTATCTGTGGTGCAGAATGATTATCATATTCATATACCACGTAACATTCCCACACTTCAGTCCTGACCAATGAATTTCCATGTCTTTTCCATGACCTTTACAATCATTCCTGATTACTGGATAAGGATTGATTTTTTTTAGAAATCATTTTTCAGAGATTAATTGGGGAGGATTTCCATGCTCTAATCTTTTGAAATAATATAATTATTATACTGTTTTATTATACAATTTCTTTTTTTCTACAATATTTTAAACCCAGTTTTCTCCAATCATTCCTGATTACTGGATAAGGATTGATTTTTTTTTAGAAATCATTTTTCAGAGATTAATTGGGGAGGATTTCCATGCTCTAATCTTTTGAAATAATATAATTATTATACTGTTTTATTATACAATTTCTTTTTTTCTACAATATTTTAAACCCAGTTTTCTGCATATGTCAAATATGTACATTGCGAACTTTTTTATGCTAAAGACCTCCAAACACTTGTGACCCCATTCATAAATATAAAGAAAGCTGTATATTTTTATGAGTAAAAATGCATTTATACTGTGTGAGGAAAATATTAAATGTAATATTATTGAGACTATTAAATAAAAAAAAATAATAATAATAATTGTTACATTTTACATTGCTTTATTGTTGTGTAAATATTACATAATATAAACCAAGGTATTTTCATATGTGTGACGATTGCTAATAGTATTATTCAAAATAATATTTTATTTGATTATTATTTAAATACTTAC
>NW_015536538.1:1659315-1670175 GCF_001515605.1 Sinocyclocheilus anshuiensis
TTTTTTAAAGGCTATTATATTGTTATCATAATAATAAAAAAGTTGAAATATCATCGGGAATATATTTAGATTTTTTAATTAATTTTATATCAACAATTTCTTAAATACTCTTTTCAACAAAGATTTTTATTTTAGAAAAATATTTTTTTTTAAATCATGAGAAAAATAAAAAATATTAAAATAATTGCAAATAAGTTCCTGATTTCTGACCAGTCTTTATAAAGCAAAACCATTTCTAAATTAATTATTAATATGAACATTATTTCATATTAATATATAATATATATCATATATATATATTAATATATATAATATCATATATAAGTTCCTGATTTCTGACCAGTCTTTATAAAGCAAAACCATTTCTAAATTAATTATTAATATGAACATTATTTCATATTAATATATAATATATATCATATATATATATTAATATATATAATATCATATATAAGTTCCTGATTTCTGACCAGTCTTTATAAAGCAAAACCATTTCTAAATTAATTATTAATATGAACACATATTACATTTTGTAAATTGTGAATGTGAATTTTTGTGAATATTTTTTTTAAATGCACAACTTTGACAGCCCTAAAAATACATTTGGCCAAAAAAATATATATATATATATATAAATTGAAAAAATAAATTAAAAATGAAAATTTTACCCCAGTTTGAAACCCTGTATTACACAAATAGGTAGATTAAAGACAAACACAAACACATGTATCTGATGTACCATGAGAAAAGTCATCATGTCCATCAGATAAATCACTGCACGTACTGTCAGGTATCTTTCTCGTCTGCAGCAGATGTTTTTCACGGCACACCTGCTGGAACTCACCTGACCGACAGATGACAGCTGATATCTGCTTAAACAATCAGACCTTCTTGTTTTACGAGAAATAGACAATCTTCAGCACGTTTATAGTCACGAGACACATTCATAACATCAAGCATTAGAAACCAGCTAATCCTACTGGAAAATGTCAGATACCTGCTTATGTCCTCTGCCGGATGAAGATGATGATGATGATGGCTGTGATGGTGTGTGATGACGTGCGCAGTCGCAGTTCTGATCAGCGGATTTTACGCAAATTAATTTCCATGGAGAGATTTGCATTCAGAATCTTGCTCATAAAACAATCGGAGTGCAAAAAAAATACGACAGTAAAAAATATTTAAATAATCTTCAGACGACATTCTCTGCAGCCTGCCCTTGGTAGCGTTGCGGTAAATTATTTAGAAATAAATATCCAATGAAAATAAACCGGAAGATCCGAATCCTTTCGCTCTGGAATCCTACAATAGGCTACTAATGTGAAGAATAAATGCTGAGGTTCGTGATGTCTGTGTGATAAAAGTGAGACCGTCTGCTCTTTACGAGACTGGTGTCTGTCTGTAGGTGTGTCGAGACGCCTATTGGTCCAGGAGATGATGCTCGGAAGTCCGAGTCGTTTAGGCGATTCGGTTCTTTTCAACTGCTCGTTTCTGATAGGCGCAATTTGTGAATCACTTCAAACGATTCATTAAACGGAATCGGTTCGTTTGCAAACCGAACAAAGCTTTCCATCAAATACAGTACAAACAGACATAATTCTTATAATTTCTATGAAAAAAGAAGCTAAATTACCTGTTAATGTTCTGTTTCGCATATGAACTGATGTGATGAGTTTACCAAGTAGCCTGCTGCAGCCAAGAAAAGACGAGATTTTAGCATAAACAAAACAAATAACACCAAAAAAAAAAAATCTAAAGCAACATGCTTTTGGACATGATATATTAGAACAGACGGCATACAAGACAATTAACCAAAAACTGTGGTAGCTATTAGCATGATTTGGACATACAGAAAGACTAACAAACAAAATCAAAAACTGTGGCATTAGCATGTTTTTGAATATGATTAGAGCAGACAGCATGAACAAGACAAATATAACAAAACCTGGTATAATGTTTCGGACATGATAAGCAAAACAAATCTAACAAATATAATCAGACACTTTAGCATGTTTTGGATATGCTATTAGAACAGATTATATAAACAAGACAAAAATTCTGTAATAAGCATGTTTTTGGATATGAGTAGAGCCGTTAATGACATGGCAACTATAACAAACATCATTTAAAAAACTGTGGTATTAGCATGTTTTTGGACAATAATAGGCCTAACACTTAGCCTAACTTGGAGTAGCTTGTAAATACCATGGTATAAATATGGTAACTACACAGTACCGTGCTATACAGGGCCCTATAGTGGAGCAAAAAGCAAACATCTGATACTGCACATTGTGTTTTGTAAGGGTCTGTTTGTCTCTTATCCAGATCCCATGCTCTAGTTTTTCTCCAACAGATGTCCCCTCTGGGCAGATTCACTCACCCCTAATAAATGATTGCATCAATCTGTGGGGTTAAGTTCCATTCCTTTACTTGTTCTCGTTCTATTGTGTAATATAAGCTCATACTGTACGCTCACATTGTTCACTGAGGTGAAACGTGAAAGTATTAGAGTATCAGATAATGGAGGAGGTTCGCATGATGAGAGTGTGATAAGATGCAGACAGTCCATCGATGCAATCACACTTTCACCTCTGAGCACATGCCTGCATGGCATTGCAGATGACACTCGTTTAACGCAGGCAGGTGTCAGGGTTAGTTTTGTTGACATGGCTTATTGATGCAGGCTGTTGTTTTCCTGCAGTTACATACAGTGTTGCATGCATGGCACGTGCACTGAACATTAATCAATTTGAAATCATTTCACTGCTTTGGTTTGAGTGAAGGTTTGTTTTGGCGTGTTCCCTTGCACTAACACAGCTAACAGGGAACGCGCTCACAACTTTAACTGACATTTTGTTTGTTTTTTAAGTTATAGGCTATAAGAAAATGTTTAAAGTAATGTTTATGGAATGTTCTTATAACTTATATACATTCTAATAATGTTGAGAAAATGTTCTCAAAACAACACGATTGTTCTATTTATGTGAAAAAATTGGAATATTAAATATAAGCATTCAAATAATGTTCGATTTTGAATGGAAATAACGTTAGTAGAACGTTGTAAAAAATAACCTTTCCATAAAGTTATAATTATGACAAGAAAACTGGGCATTTCAACATTCAAGAAACATTTCACAGTAACGTTCCCACAATGTTTTTATAACTTAAATTTGTTACCTGGGAACTTCTACAATAAATGATACAATTTACTAAAGAATGCTCCAAGTGTTTCTTCATCTTTCATTTTCAAACAAAACATCCTTTTACTTCATCAAGACAAAAACATCTGTCAAATGAATAAACGTATGCTGTACAACTTAAGTTTGTTTTAAGATTAAGCAACAAATCATTTTAACAGTGAAGAGTAAATAATATGCTCTGTATCAACAACAATTTATGAATTAAAAAATGTAATATTTAACACAGCAGCCTGTAAATCAGACTACAACCTGTGAGAAAAAGAAGTGCGCTTAACTGTATTGAATACACACTTTATTAAAAAAAAACTGTACTTACAGTTAATATAATATTAATGAAATAAAAGATGACTTAAGTGTACACTTTCATATGTTTCTTAACACACTTCAGTACACTTTTAAAAATTGTAATTTGTAATACTGTCAAAAAAGTGCAATTACATAAATACGTACATTTAGTTTACCATATACATGCCTGTCAGCACATTCGGCAGTACAGTTAATAAAAAATAAAAATAGCCTATGAAATTACATAAACATGTATATGCTTAAGTGGGTCAATATGTTTCACTAATCACATTCAATATAAACTTAAACTATAATATGTTTTCATTTAATTGTCATTATGTTACAATATAAATGTCTGTAGATCAGCTAAATCATATTCTAACATGATGCTTCATGTGTCTGATGAAGGTCAGATTCCTGTGTTTTGTTCTGGTGAAGTGAAGCTGAACTCTTTTGTGTGTCTGCAGTCTTCACTAATGAGACGGAGGCTGAACTGGAACGTGATGTTTACTGGCTCTCTCCAAAATCCAGGCTTACAACTGGTTTCTTTAGGAGAGCTTTTATACACTTTCTTCCTCTTTTGAACCTTAGAAAGTGAATTATTATTATTTGATCATGATGATTCATCTCATCTTCGTTGTTTAACAGCAGCTCAGAATATGAAGCTCATCTCATACTGAAGCTTATAACTGTGGATGTCAGGATATAAAGAGCTCATTGCTGTTGTTATTAGACATAATGAATTTCAGCAGGATGGAAGATTAGGTTGATTACTTTTTAGTATTATTATAATTATTATTAATACTCCTATTCCTACTACTACATAGCCTACCTATTAAAAAAAATTACATCTAAATTTAAAAAGATAATGTAAATATTACATTTAATATTTATTACATAATTTATAAGTATTATATATGTGTGTGTGTGTGTGTGTTTTATAAGAAAAGGCTTCTTAAATAATTAGCATAAAAAAGTTACACATTCCTTAAAGTATCACCAAATTATGTTTATATAGAAATTATTTTACCCAAACGTTTTAGTTCAAAAATAGAATTTCTACTGCATTTTCTGTAATATAATACAAACAATATTATACTATGGTGAGTGCAAGTATATTGCATATATTTTTAGTCATTGCACCTTTTGCACTGCACATTTATTCACCTGTAATACTCATTTTCACTAGTAGATGGCGCTTGATGCAAGGGATTGGAACAGACTTTTACTTGAATCAGTCAGTATAATATATAAATTCATGTTCAGATGGATCTCACACCTACTGACACATATTGTGCACAAAATGTTGCAAGCGCTGGATAAAACTGCTAGTTGTGTTTTGGCTGTCTGATTGCTATGCAGTTTCTGGGAATGTTAAATGTCACGTAAAAACAAACTGTTTGGTTGCTTCTCATTGCCAAGCAGACGCTCTCTTTCTGTCTCGTGGGCGTTTCTCAGCTAGAAGTTGCTGAACGTCTGGCTACGTGACACCAATATTAAATACAAAACAATGTATATGCCCTAGAAAATGTCCTTATTAAACACTATCTGTGGCATTAGTTTCTTTGCACGATTGCTAAAATATGAATGAATATTTCATATTTTAAGACGCCATAATAAGCATTTGAGGAGGTTTGTGAAACTGACCTGCCTCCACACGTCTTCCAGCCCAGACTCAGCGCTGCTGTCGATACCTGTAGGATTTACAGTACAGATCAATCACACAATCAATACATGATGTGTCTCTTAATCAGAGACCGAACATAAACTACAGAGACACCTTTACAGTCGCACAAGGAGACAATAAACCGAGCCTGACCTTTCACCCTTGCTGAAGAGTTTATTTACTGTAAAAAAAACAGTGTCAGTCTGTATTGATTAAGACATGATGCACAACAAGAATATAGCTGCTACCAGTCTAACAGGGACCGCTTTCACAACTTTCAATCAATAACGTTTTTTTTTAGATCAGATGTTCTTAATGTAATGTTTTTGGAACGTTCTTATAACGTTATTAATGTTTGATAAATACGTTCTCATAATGTTGAGAGAAAACCTTCTGAGATCAACACTGTCCGAACGTCCTTATGATATTATTTGTGTTTGTACGTTCTAAGAAACATTTTTGTAACTTTTAAATAATGTTCTAATCACAAGAAAACTGGACATTCCAACGTTCTTTGAATATTAACAATAAACGTTCAGATAACGTTCCAAAATTTTGGGTGAAGATCAAATTAGTAGAATGGTGTAAGAAACGGGTTTTAATGAACATTATATTAACGTTAATGAAAGAATGTTTGTTCATAACATTGAGAACGTTGTCAGAACGTTCCCGGTTAACTGGGATGGTGTTGCATATGCAGGCTGTTGTTGTTTTTTGACAAGTTAAACAGGTTAATGGACTGGTGATGTTGAGGGACTTTGTGATGCATGTGGGGTGTCCGGAGATATGCCTGATTAATTGTGAAAGAGCAACATATAATAGCCTACAGCTCAGAGAAAAAGTCTTTTATTGAGCAAATATTTCTTTGCTAAAAACCAATCCAGAGTAAGAAACATTTCCAGAGAAATCTCTGTTTGTACATAGTTTTGCCCTTTCAAGATGAAAAAAAAAAAAAAGCACAGACTAATCCCAAACCGACCGTAAACATCACAACAAAATCAATACAGACAGACAGTAGTCTCTGATACAAAAATAAATCAAGGCACATTTGCTCCAGTTATCACTGACAAAACCTGCAAAGCGGACAAATGCATAACACAACGTAATGCACATTTAATAATAATATTAATAAATACCATCCAACCAATTCACACGCACAGTAAAGACAATTAGAAATTTACAATAAAAAATAAGGAAGTTTGTAAGTCTGTGGGAAATGAATACAGATGCCTGATTCATCCACATAATTGACTGAAGTAGAAATTGACATTGTAAAACAGGCACCCATCCACTGCCACGACTGAAATGAACGTGGCTTGAACTAAAATAACCAAGCAAACCTTGTTTTATAGACTAAAATCTCAGCGATATTGCACTGGTACTAGTTTTGTGGTTAAATAAAAAAAACAACAAGTCAAGGTCATATTTTCATCCCAAAATCTTAAGGAAACACACACACAAAAAGATTTAGCATAAAGACACTGAACCCTATTTTCAGTAGTCCATTAAGTATAACTAAGCAAATTACTTTTTTTTCTTTCTTTTTTTTTTTTATTAAAGGCATAACTGATTCAATTGAATTAAAACATTATTTTGTGCATTCCACTAATGAAAGTTTTGGGGCAGAAATGTTATGAAAATAATAAAAAAATATATACTATTAAAATAAAAAAATTATAAATTAAAATAGTATTAAATATATTTAATTTGATTAAATAATTAATAAAATATTATTTTATACATTCCATTAGTGAATATTTTAGGGTGGAAATGTTGTTATGAAAACAATGAAAATATTATATTAAAATAAAAAATATTATATTGTACATAATTATATATAATAATATATTATATCATTATAAGATATAATATGTTATTATATTATAATAAAATAATTAAAAAAATGACCTTTCAGATTTGGAGGTTAAATATGTTCTTGATAGGTTTTGTGAGATTGTTGTATTTCTAGACCAGTGCGTAATCGAACTGTCCCCTCTCCAATCCGTCTTTAGGATCAGACCACGATGAGGACGGCATGCTGCTGTAGGGGTCCAGGAGAATCCGGAAACATCAGAGAAAAAGTCTTTTATTGAGCAAATATTTCTTTGCTAAAAACCAATCCAGAGTAAGAAACATTTCCAGAGAAATCTCTGTTTGTACATAGTTTTGCCCTTTCAAGATGAAAAAAAAAAAAAAGCACAGACTAATCCCAAACCGACCGTAAACATCACAACAAAATCAATACAGACAGACAGTAGTCTCTGATACAAAAATAAATCAAGGCACATTTGCTCCAGTTATCACTGACAAAACCTGCAAAGCGGACAAATGCATAACACAACGTAATGCACATTTAATAATAATATTAATAAATACCATCCAACCAATTCACACGCACAGTAAAGACAATTAGAAATTTACAATAAAAAATAAGGAAGTTTGTAAGTCTGTGGGAAATGAATACAGATGCCTGATTCATCCACATAATTGACTGAAGTAGAAATTGACATTGTAAAACAGGCACCCATCCACTGCCACGACTGAAATGAACGTGGCTTGAACTAAAATAACCAAGCAAACCTTGTTTTATAGACTAAAATCTCAGCGATATTGCACTGGTACTAGTTTTGTGGTTAAATAAAAAAAACAACAAGTCAAGGTCATATTTTCATCCCAAAATCTTAAGGAAACACACACACAAAAAGATTTAGCATAAAGACACTGAACCCTATTTTCAGTAGTCCATTAAGTATAACTAAGCAAATTACTTTTTTTTCTTTCTTTTTTTTTTTTATTAAAGGCATAACTGATTCAATTGAATTAAAACATTATTTTGTGCATTCCACTAATGAAAGTTTTGGGGCAGAAATGTTATGAAAATAATAAAAAAATATATACTATTAAAATAAAAAAATTATAAATTAAAATAGTATTAAATATATTTAATTTGATTAAATAATTAATAAAATATTATTTTATACATTCCATTAGTGAATATTTTAGGGTGGAAATGTTGTTATGAAAACAATGAAAATATTATATTAAAATAAAAAATATTATATTGTACATAATTATATATAATAATATATTATATCATTATAAGATATAATATGTTATTATATTATAATAAAATAATTAAAAAAATGACCTTTCAGATTTGGAGGTTAAATATGTTCTTGATAGGTTTTGTGAGATTGTTGTATTTCTAGACCAGTGCGTAATCGAACTGTCCCCTCTCCAATCCGTCTTTAGGATCAGACCACGATGAGGACGGCATGCTGCTGTAGGGGTCCAGGAGAATCCGGAAACATCGCACCAGCAGGAACACCAAAAACAGCAGCAGGAGTCCCACGAAACAAAGCGCCGTGATCTGCTCTGTGTCCAGAGCCAGCAGGAGCCCTGCCGTGGCCCCGGGGCCCGAGACAGGAGCCAGAGACTGCAGCTCGTACTCCATCAGAGGGCTTTCACTCATCTTCTCAGTTCAGAGATGAAACGAGTCCGGTTTCTGAGGGTGAGGGATGAAAATCACATGAGAAAAATCTCAGTTGTTTGTTTCTCCTATACATGGCAATATAGAGAGCAAACTGAGACACCTCCTGCTTCTTATGTTTCTCCTGACAGGGTTATTATAATTAACTAAAGCTAAAATCATTAAAAAAAAACATTTTCATTACTTTCATTACAAACCTTAAACTTATTTTATTTCAGCTAGTTGCCAAAGCAACATTTCTAATTTCATTTAGTTTAACCTGATGTACTAAAATAACTAAAACTGAAATATTTAATTCATTTTAGAACCATAAAAATGTTCAGTACTTAAAATTGAACTGAAATAAAATAAAAATTAAACCTTTCATTATTTCAGATAGTTGCCAAGGCAACTTTTTCAATTCTTTTAGTTTAACTTGGTGTACTAAAATAACTCAAACTAAAACAGAAATATTTAATTCATTTTAAGAAACCATAAAAACATTTTTCATTACATAAAATAAAGTTAACCGAAATTAAATAATAATAAAACAATCTTATTTTAACAGCTAGTTGCCAAGGGAACATTTCTCATTTAATTTATTGTAATTTAACTCTATGTACTAAAACAAAAAAAGAAATATTTAATTAATTTTAAATCCATAAAAAAAACATGTTCATTATTTAAAATAAAATAAATATTTAACTGAAATAAAATATTTTTTACAAATTAAACTTATTATTTTAATTCAGTTAGTTGCCAAGGCAGCATTTCTCATTTTTTGAAGTTTAACTTGATGTACTAAAATAACTAAAACTTAAATAAAAATTAATAAAAAGACATTAAAAAAATTATAATAGAAACACAACAAAATGACTACAATTTTAACTCAAATTAAAATGAAAGCAGAAAAATGAAAACTAATTCAGAATATTTGTAAAAACTATAATAGTAACAGAAATAACACTGTCTCTTCAAAAAAAAAAAAAAAAAAACCCTCCGTAATCTCACACGTGTCTCCTCTCGAGTTTCAGAAGAGATTTTGATGTCTCAAACTGTGAAAATCATACATGCAATCAAAAATCTCAATATGAACTCAATTTTGCGCAGGGCTCGCAAAATCGGTCCTTAAGAAGTCTCAAAGCCTTAAATTTAGTTCATCAAATTAAAGGCCATAACAAGTCTTAAATACCTTAAATGGTTTAAGAAAAGCCTTAATAATAATAATTTCAAAAATCTCGATAGCGGGGAAACCGCTATATTCCTGACGTTTCAAAAGCGACACCTGCTGGCAGAGAATGAACTTGCATTTGCAATAAGCCTTTCTGCTGTTTATGTTCAGATCAATGCGAACATCGACCCATGTTTTTATGCTGCAAACACGCAGTTGTAAATGTGAAAAAAGCTAATGTGCCTTCTAAAAATCTAAACAATTAAGACAGTAAGATATATATTTATGTTTTAAATTAATATAATAAATTGTATGTTTATACAAGTCTGAAATGTGATGTTTATCATTTTATAAGACTTTTTGTTTTGTGAAAACCTGTATCTGAACTGTAAATCATGTAATTTTATAGTTTTTAATTGATGTTTAGACTCCTATCCGATTTTCTACACTAAAAAATGGCCTTTTTTAGGCTAGAGTTCAACTAATTTTGTGCTATTAAAATCTGAAGAGTGCCTGCCTGAAGTTTTGCGAGCCCTGTACTGAATGACAACTATTGTCTATTTTTATTTCTCATATTGGGAGAAAAATCTGAGATGAAGTTGATACTTATTAAAACATATCAGAAGTCTAGCATTGAAAGAGCAACTTGCCAAGGTAAACATGCCATCAGCAGTGTTGGGGGTAACGCATTACAAGTAGCGCGAGTTACGTAATCAGATTTCTTTTTTCAAGTAACTAGTAAAGTAACGCATTACTTTTTAATTTACAGGAGAATATCTGAGTTACTTTTTCAAATAAGTAACGCACGTTACTTTTTTTTCCAATTTATTGATTGACAGCTCTCCTGTCCCCATGTTGAGAGAAATCAGAAGATGTTACTGTAGTTCTAAAATAAATATGAATATGCATTAATTCATCTCACTCACAAAAAAAAAACAGATTCAGTATTCCTCAAAATGAATAAAAATAATGCAACTCAGAATATGACGCAAACCTGCAATAATTAAATGTTAAACAACACAAATATCCTTTATGCATTTAATCCCATTCTTTTAACCAATGTCCTTGC
>NW_015536538.1:1670627-1674861 GCF_001515605.1 Sinocyclocheilus anshuiensis
CAAGCAAGCCCTGTCCAGATTTAAAAAGTAACGCAAAAGTAACGTAACGCATTACTTTCCATAAAAAGTAACTGAGTACCGTAATTAGTTACTTTTTATGGAGTAACGCAATATTGTAATGCATTACTTTTAAAAGTAACTTTCCCCAACACTGTTCATCAGCAGTTACTTTACCTCACAAGTAGATGCAATGAGAAATCAGACCGATGCAACAGGATCTCCATTCACAGAACAGTCGAAGCTCAAATCTCAGAGGCAACAACCTGCAAACTACATCCAGTCCCATCCACATCTTCAAGTGAGCTCAGACAGACCTTGCACTGCTGTTTATATGGACAGAGAACTGTGACACGCTCTTCTGTGGCTAACTGCACATGCAGCTTCATATTCAGGTGTCTGAGATAACTGCTGAAAGCTCGGACGGAGAAAAGCAGCTATTTGACAGGAAACGCCGCTCTGTGAATAAAGAGAGAGGCGTAAATCTGGGTCGATTGGGATCTCAAAACATTGTGGATCAATAACGGCCACATAAAAGAGAAATAAATCAGGTCACCTCTTCAGCACGGCACGAGAAGAGCAGATCCGTGAGGAATATTAAAGCGCACAGGCTGTGTTACAGTGAACCGCTCTAGTAAAACATCACTTCAAGGCCTGGTCGACAGGTCAGCACTCTGATGGGATGGGTTTCCCAGCGTTTCGCTCCATGTTCATCAGCAGTAAATACAGGTTCGGACTCCCTCTGACTTTATTAGGACGGGATATGTGTGCTGACAGCTGATTCCTGTCCCAAAGACAGCTGGGTTCATAATAACTAAAGGGTTAAGGGCAGGTCAAAGGGCATCTACATATACAAATTTAGCAAAGATGAGGTCAGATAGAAACAACTTCAATAGAGGAACACCAGTAGGACCATGAGTTTGATGTATAACATGATACTATATGATAAGGATATTATATCAGACCAAAAAATAGTGACAGAATCAACCTCGCTATATTAACCTGACTAAGTTAAGTCATTCTTAAGGTTATTAAGATAGAAACGGCTCCTCGAGATAATAACTGCACTTTTTTTTTTGCAGTGTTGTAAAAGTGATTAATGTATTTTTTTAACTGTATGTGTGAAAATTGTTCATATATATATATATATATATACGTATATGTACACTGTATATATATATATATACACACACAAATACACACACACACACACACACACTCTCACACACACACACACACACACACATACATACACACACACACACACACACACTCTCACACACACACACACACACACACATACATACACACACACACACACACACACTCTCACACACACACACACACACACACATACATACACACACACACACACACACACTCTCACACACACACACACACACACACATACATACACACACACACACACACACACTCTCACACACACACACACACACACACATACATACACACACACACACACACACACTCTCACACACACACACACACACACACATACATACACACACACACACACACACACTCTCACACACACACACACACACACACATACATACACACACACACACACACACACTCTCACACACACACACACACACACACATACATACACACACACACACACACACACTCTCACACACACACACACACACACACATACATACACACACACACACACACACACTCTCACACACACACACACACACACACATACATACACACACACACACACACACACTCTCACACACACACACACACACACACATACATACACACACACACACACACACACTCTCACACACACACACACACACACACATACATACACACACACACACACACACACTCTCACACACACACACACACACACACATACATACACACACACACACACACACACTCTCACACACACACACACACACACACATACATACACACACACACACACACACACTCTCACACACACACACACACACACACATACATACACACACACACACACACACACTCTCACACACACACACACACACACACATACATACACACACACACACACACACACTCTCACACACACACACACACACACACATACATACACACACACACACACACACACTCTCACACACACACACACACACACACATACATACACACACACACACACACACACTCTCACACACACACACACACACACACATACATACACACACACACACACACACACTCTCACACACACACACACACACACACATACATACACACACACACACACACACACTCTCACACACACACACACACACACACATACATACACACACACACACACACACACTCTCACACACACACACACACACACACATACATACACACACACACACACACACACTCTCACACACACACACACACACACACATACATACACACACACACACACACACACTCTCACACACACACACACACACACACATACATACACACACACACACACACACACTCTCACACACACACACACACACACACATACATACACACACACACACACACACACACACACACAAATACATACACACACACACACATATATATAATTTTAGGATAATTTTCCATATACTAATTACTTGAATGTAAAAAGCGGTTTCAGAAAAAAACTATGCAAAATCTGATTTAAGGTTGTTGTTCCTGGGAAAACATTGGTGCAAGAATCCCTTTATTTAACAATTTTGTAATTATTTCCCCTCTATAAACAATTTCTATCATATCACCATATAAACCGTCAAAAAAAAAAAAAACTCTTTCAAAAAGGGTATGAATGTTGTTACAGTTTCAGAAGGAAATCCTGCGAGTGCAGAAATAGACACAGATCAATAGCAGCTGATCGATCCACTCACACACTATAGATAAATCATTGCTTGCTGTCTATGTACTTGACTGGAGCACCTCTGGAGCAAAATATATGATGCATGAGCAAACAACGGATTTATAGTCAATACCGTCACTATAAACTGCCTAATTATCATATTGTGCTATTAACTTTTAATTTAGTAATATACAGTACACACATCCTTACAGAGGTAGTAAAATATTACATTATATATATTGGCATATTATTTTAAATACCATATGAAATATTTCGTTACAAAACATGGACCTGCTGTATTAATGTAGCCTAATCTGACGACATCAACAATATCCTATCTTTACAGTGCATTATATAGGCTATACAGGCGTCAACAAGTGTTATCAAGTTTTCTGTTTACAGTGAAATTCAGTTTATTGTATGACAAATATATATACAAACCTACAAATCACATAAGTAGACTATAACATTTCTATAACATTTCTCATATTTTTTAGCAGGCTATGATTTCTCGCAATTTGACACAAATTACGGGAACAGTTTTCATGATACTTTAAAATATTGACAGCTTTAAAATGCAATGAAAAGACTAAGTTTAATAAATGAAAACATAACATACCCACGTTGAGGGTCCGGAGCGCGTGCTGGTCTGGCAGAGCTCTCGCGCGCGCTCTCGATCCTCCCTCACGCACTCGCGTGCGATTGGCTGATGTAACCGGGGCTAGTTGTCACACTTTTACTCGAGTGAATAACTTCTGTAATAACACGAGACCCTTGGAACATCTAGGCTGGCTACACTGTCGTTTCCCAGAGGAAAACGCTACATAATGTCTCAATATGGGGCAAGTTGTCATAATAGAAACCTTCTGTTTATTGACAATGATTTGGGGAAAAAATGTCTGAAATGTGAAATAGTCTCAAGTTTCATCTTCAGTAACGTAGCCTGTATCTGTAGGCTATTTAAAATGTTATACATTATTTTATATTGCTATAAAAGCAAATAACACTTTTATTATGGCTAAATGGAAATGTAGGCCTATCACAAAATATGTAGGCTAACTGTTATTTTCGGCTAATTGTAAATAATGATTGTAAAAATACACGCATGAAACGTGTGACAACTTGTCTCTACTACTGTTAGATATGCTAATTTGCAATCGATGTCAGTCTTGTTTTAAAGGGGTCATATGATGCGATTTCAAGTTTTCCTTTCTCTTTGTAGTGTTACAAGCTGTTCGTGAATAGATAAGATCCCTGAAGTCGCAAAGACTAAAGTCTCAAACCAAAAGAGATATTCTTTATAAAAGTTAAGACTCGTCCACGCCCTCCTAAAACGCCTCGTTTAAACACGCCCCCACA
>NW_015536538.1:1676281-1681448 GCF_001515605.1 Sinocyclocheilus anshuiensis
CACCTCGTTTAAACACGCCCCCACATGTCTATGTCACTGTGTGGGAAGATTTGCATAACTCCGCCCAAATGTGCACGCAAAGAAAGAAGGCGTAACTTAGCAAGCCCGCCGTGTGTGACGCAGTGTGTTTCGTTGTGAAAGTGAAACTACTTTGTTTGTTCTTCCAAAAGAGGTAAATAAATAATATTTATTTATTTACATATTTATTATTATTGTTATTTTATTTTTCAAATTTCTTTTTGCTGTATATAGGCAGAAAAAAAGAATAAAAAAAGGAAAAAGAAAAAACAGAAATTATGGAAATTTGCAGGTTACATTATTTAATGATAAATAAACAATCTTTGCAACAAACTACTAATCTAAAATCTGTCTAAATGACTATAACACTGATGTAGCTTACAGTAAGGCGTTTTCAGTCATGATCATTTTGCTGTGCAGTGATGAATCTCCGCCTGTCTGATTTGATTTCTGAGCAATAATTCAGGTATTGTGTGTGTCTTCCTCAGGGAGCAGCGCTGTGAATGTGCTGCGGTCATATGGAAAACACAAAGGATCTGCTGTCATAAAGTATTTTTAGCTCAGAGTGAAACACCCAGGGCTCTGAGATACAGCTGACCCGAGTCCTGTCTGCCCTTACAACTAATCAAATCCACGGCAAACCTCAGCTTTGCTACACCTTAATCAGGTTAGACATCATATTGAATTTAACACGGATGAAAATGAGGCTGTGAGGAATACAGTCCCAGCAGAGAACATTCCCATAACTTTCCAAACATTTTTAAAGGTTAAATGTCAGGGCAAATCATGAGTGCTTATGGAATGTTATTACAGGCCTGACATTGATATAGGCTATGCATTCTTAATACATTAAAAAACTGGACGTTTTGAACATTTAGAAAACATTCAGGAAATAACGTTTTCATAATGGTTTCAAAATGATAGAATGGAATGTTTCTCTGACGTCCACATGACCAACATTCTTAAAATATAAAAAATGGGTGTTTTAAACGTTGAGAGAACATTCAAATGTAACATTCAACACATGAGAATGTTACATTTGAGTTACATTGAATGTTAGAGGAATGTTCACATAACAAAGAAGAAATGTTCTTAATACTTTAAACAAACTGGATATTTTGAATGTTTAAAAAACATTTAGAAATAACGTTTTGATATGTTAGCAAAACATTTTTTGTACATATTTTTATTAGCTGGGGTACAGTCTTTGGCATTCACTTTATAAAGGTCCTAGATCACATAATTTTCACAACTCAAAACTGTTTTATGGAGATGTTGTAGTAAAAGTTTTCAGAAAGACAACATTAAAATGTCCAGTTTTCTTCTCGTAATTAGAATGTTATTTAAAGGTTCCTAAAACGTTGTTTCAAATGTTCTACTAACTTTATTTTCACCCAAAATATAACATTATTTGAAGGTTTATTTGAATGTAAAAATTGACAGTTTTCTTGTCGTGATTCCAACATTATTTAAAGGTTACAAAAACATTGTACTAACATTATTTTTACCCAAAATATAATGTTATTTGAATGTTTATTTTTAATTTTCCAAGAAATTTATGTTCAGTTTTCTTGTCGTAATTAGAACGTTATTTAAAGGTTACAAAAACGTTTCTCAAAATGTTCATCAAGTACAGATAATATCATAAGGACATTTTGATAGAGCTGTTCTAAGAACGTTTTCTCTCAACATTATGAGAACGTTCATCAAGAACAGACAACATCATAGAGACGTTGTGAGAATTTGATGTTTTTCTCAATGTCATGAGAACATATATCAAATATTAACAAAGTTACAAAAACGGTCCATTAACATATTTTTATGGAACGCTTTGTCTTGACATTTATGTAACTTTTAAGAACATTAGTGAAGTTGTGAGGCTGTTCCCTGTTAGCTGTGTTTGTAATAAAAATACCTCTTATTACATGCATCTGTGCTGCACTAAAAAATGGTGTAGCATTTACTAAGAAATGGCAAATAACACATTGAATTGAAGGGATAATTCACCCAAAAATGAGTCATCATTTAATCACCCTCAAGTTTTTCCAAACCTGAATGAGTTGCTGGTAGCCATTGACTTCCATAGTATTCTTTTCTATACTATGGAAGTCAATGGCTACCGGCAACTGTTTGGTTACCAACATTCTTCGAAATATCTTCTTTTATGTGCAACAAAAAAAAAAAAAGAAAATCATACAGATTTTAAACAACTTTAGGGTGATTAAATGATGACAATTTTCATTTTTGGGTGAACTATCATGGGAAAATTTGAAAATGAAATTATGAAATATTGTCTTGCAAAACATGCTATGTATTATTTACGATTGCAAATATTTACAATGATTTTTTACAGCTCATAATGTACATTATAAAACAGTTGTTATAAAAAAAATGAATAGCAATTCACAGTATATCACTGCACAGCTTCCATAGAGAACAACTGTTAGTTTCCATGCACCGCTAGATCTACTACTGGAAGAATCACACTTTATCAGTTTGACATGGATAAAATAATGTTTTAATGCAAGTTTGTGTCCTTAACAATATCACATGCCCTCTATATTACACATATGCTGTGGCAGCACAATACAAATACAGCTCATTATCACTGTTTCAATATTTGCCACAGTCTCAGCAGTCAAACTCTATTCAATTAAAGACCATTATAAGACAGGCAGTGAAGTGCAGGTATAAATAATACATGATGTTCAGTGGTCTGCAATGATCCGCACATGTTAATAGACCTTCAGAAATGATTTAAAGATGCAATGCCAGGTTATTGCAGTGGTTATTATTATTGTTAATTAAAATAAAAAAACTCACCTCTTTCAATTGAAGACTTCCATTATGCCACACAAAATGCTTGTTTTAGCCGGCAGATGACTTTCAGAACCGCAAACTCTCCATCTGATGATCACATAGCCTCAAGTGAGAAAATAAAGAATTAAAGAGTCTAAATGCGTTAAATAAAACTATAAGTTTGGACACATTTACTGTAGCAGATTTTGATCAGGGCAGTGTTGTTTTAATATCTTTATTAATATATTATATACAATATAGTTTTTGTTAATATCTTAAATTACATTGTATACTTATATTTTTGGCTTTCATTTTTATTTTAGTTATAATTTTAATATTTTTTTTTTTTAAGTCTTTTTTTTTTCAGATTTAATTATTGTTATCTTAGTTTTTCAAGTTTAAAGTTGTCTTACCAGCTAGCTGAAATATTTTGTTTTAAATATTATTTTATTTCAACTAATGATTTTTTTGAATGGTTTTTGTTTAAGTTTAGTTAACAATAATAACCTGGGAAATAACCAAAAATGTTAACTTTATTTGATTAGAAGCCTTAAGATCAAAACGTTTTTAATAACAGGAATATATAATGCTATAATTTATTATGTAATGAATGTGTAATACTAAAATTTAATCTATTTTCAGTTCAAATCGAAGCATTTTTGCATGAGTTTGGAGGATGCACTGTCTGCATGTCAGCTGTCATTTTTATTGCATCTTCCTCCCAACAGAATCACCAAAAATACAATCTGCAGCAGCAGCAAAACCGTCCAGTCTTATGCTGAAATACATGAGGTTTTGCATCAGATTGTCTTTCACTTCAGTTTTTGACTATATAATTGTAAAACTGAGCTACAGCAAAATTTAGTCTGTCATTCACACAGATTCACTTAAGGAGGAAACTCTCTTATTTTTGCATTTATTCATCAGATAAAAAGAACAGGATATAATGCAGAGATGCACAATATGTCCATTCATTCTGAGCACTGGACAATAAAAGGAACATTATAAACGTCACAATACAGAATGAATGCGCATGCACAACATGTGTACAACAATACACAATAAAGCGCTATATAAATGCATCATTCATTAATTCATGCAATGACCCTAAAAAATAAGTTTTCAACCTGTTTTTAATATCTAAATTTTGAATCCGAGTCTTGAGTCTTTGTCTGTGACCTGCTGTGATCTGGGCCAAAGCCTGTGAGACTCAAAGCCCAGTGGTGTGGAAAGCAGGAAAGCATTTTCACACTCATGTTTCTCGTCTAAACACACACGAGCAAACACACTGATCATGTGACATGTACGGAAGGACTGAAATATCTTGTGCTGCAAACCTATTCTTAAACACTTTTATAAACAAGGTGCATTCAGCCAAGAAGCACAACTGCATGAGTATGACACTATTTTTGATAGATTTTAAAGAATTCTTCCCAGCTAACCGGGAACGCTCTCACAACTTTCACTAACAACGCTGTTAAAATTGAGGACAAAATGTTCTTTAAGTAATGGTTATGGAACGTTCTTATAACTTTATTAATATTTCATACATGTTCTCATAACACTGAGAAAAAAATGTTCTGGGTTTCTATCTGTATTTTATCTTGTTCCATTGGCAGCATTTTTCAATTAAGCATAGAATGCAATATATTTTCTTATATTCTTGCCATTTGTTGCAATGAAGCATTTTACAAATTTGTTTACTTTTATTAACAATAAACAAGAATTAATAATATTTTATTTATTTTTTTTCTAGTTTTTTTGTTTGTTTGTTTTGTTTTGTTTTTTCACATTTTTATTTAATTTTATTGTTTGTATTTTGTAAATGAAAAAGATAAGAAAATGTACAAAAAAGTTTATTTTCTATTATATTGAATTTTTTAATTGTATATTTTCACAAATTGAATACAATTTTAAAATGCAATATGATAGAAAATAAACTTTTTTGTACATTTTCTAATCTTTTTCATTTACAAAATACAAACAATAAAATTAAATACAAAATTTGAAGAAAAAAACCCCCAAAACAAACAAAAAAAAAACCTAGAAAAAAAATAATAAAATAAAGTAAATGTGTTGGGTTTTAGGTTTATGCTTGAGGTTTAGCTTTAGATTTGGTTTTAGGTTATTTCACAGTTCAGTTTCATGATCCACTTTCCATTAATTTCATATTTAACTAATAAAAAGAAAAGAACATTTCTTAAGATTTCTTTAAATAGAATAAAAATTTAAATTAAATAAAATGTGGTAGGTTTTAGGTTTTAGCTTAGGTTGAGGTTTAAATTTAGGTTTTAGGTCAATTTTACAGTTCAATTTCATGATCCACTTTCCATTAATTTTATATTTCACT
>NW_015536538.1:1681547-1689201 GCF_001515605.1 Sinocyclocheilus anshuiensis
TTTCATGATCCACTTTCCATTAATTTCATATTTAACTAATAAAAAGAAAAGAACATTTCTTAAGATTTCTTTAAATAGAATAAAAATTTTAAAAATAAATTTAAATAAAATAAATAAAAAAATTTTTAGGTCAATTTTACAGTTCAATTTCATGATCCACTTTCCATTAATTTTATATTTCACTAATAAAAAGGAAATCAAATTTCATAAATAAATTGTCTTTAAAAAATTAATTAAAATAAAATAAAACTTGAGGTAGGGTTTAGGTTAAACTACAGTTTGCGTATGTAATAGCACCACTAATGTTTCTGCACTGTATTCATTGGTCGGGTTCTGATGGTCTGTTGTTCAGGTGTCCTCACCAGCTGTACTGAAAGAAAGCTGCAGGTGCAAATGAATGAGAGAACATCAGATGACAGACACTCACAGCTTCATAAAGCGTCTCTGAGGACGTCAGTCTCCTGACAATCAGCCGAGAGACACAGATCTCTGAGAGCAGGTAACAGCACATCTCTTTGATACAAGCCCTTAATAAGTCCATTATGTGGGTAATTAAAATGACAGCTCTGCCCTATTTTACACCGAAAAAAGATGTCAAAATCACTACATGTTCTAGATTCATTTGAGCTAATGCACGAGGGATATGAAACCTCTTATCTCTAGTATATCTGGAGTAATGTCATATTCACATTGCCGCAGGATTCATTCTGCTCTGAGCATCTCGAATCATGTCCATCATATGTGTCTTAATAAACCCTCTTAAAGAAATCATTCCTTACATGAAAAATTAAATTAGAAGCAAATCTTAACATTAAAATACTCTGAAAATATGATGCTTCCAGCTTACAGGGAACGTTATCAGAATGTTCTGGAAAGGTTCTCTCAAAGTTAAGAACAAACAAACGTTCTTCAGGAACATTAATAGAATGTTCGTTCAAAGTTATCTGGGCTTTAACAATGCGCTAGCACAACATACACTTATAGATTGTTCATAGAACTTTTTTTTTTTTCTTAAATGTGACCCTGGAGCACAAAAGCAGTGTTAAGTCGCTGGGGTATATTTGTAGCAATAGCCAAAAATACATTGTATGGGTCAAAATTATAGATTTTTCTTTTATGCCAAAAATCATTAGGATTTTAAGTAAAGATGATGTTCCATGAAGATATTTTGTAAATTTCCGACCGTAAATATATCAAAGCTTGCTAAGAACTTCATTTGGACAACTTTAAAGGCGATTTTCTCAATATTTTGATTTTTTTTTTGCACCCTCAGATTCCAGATTTTCAAATAGTTGTATCTCGACCAAATAAATGGAACGATTATTTATTCAACTTTCAGAAGATTTATAAATCTCAATTTCAAAAAATTGACACTTGTGACTGGTTTTGTGGTCCAGGGTCACAAATGTTACTGTTTTTTTTTTTTTTTTTAAATGTTACTGTTTGTTTTAGAATGTTCAGAGAACATTTAAAAGTAACATTCCCATTATGTCTGCAAAAACATTAAATGGAATGTTTCCTTAACATTCCTGTTATGCTTTTAACACATTTAAAAAACTGGACATTTTAAACGTTCACAGAACATTCAGAATGAACGTTTTTATAACTGAATGAGAAGGTTAGCAAAACGTCCATACAGACCATTCTAATTAAATTAAACGGCAAAAAAAAAAAATAATTCAGAAATCGTCATGATTGTGACGCTAAAGAGAAAAGTAACCGCCACATAATTGTGAAAAAAAGCCTTTTCCAACACTTTCTCAGCACACTTGAGTACATGACATGCACACTACACCCTCTAGTGTCTGTCAGGAGAAACACACGGGTGTAATGTGCATCAAAACGGTAGGAAACAGCTGGAGTCTTTTTATGAGAAGCATAACAAGGCACAAAAAAGTCTGAATTTGCCATCAGTTTAACCCTGTAAAGCCTGACATATGAAATAAGTCTCATTTTTAAAATGGAAAAGTTTATTTAACCTTCAGACAAAATCTAAACCAAAAAAAAGTCTGCATATGTGTTTCATGTTTGTAATATATTTGATCCATCAGGCTTTTATGGCTCATATAGTCTGATATAGTGAGAATATGAAGGAAAAACAGTTCAATTTTACTCAGAGACTCAAACTGAGCAAAAATAAAATTTGGTGCAGATGCTGATATTTATATGATCAAAAAGTGATGAAATCCTGATGCTTGTAATGTAAATCAATGAGATCTTTATAACACTATAGCATATACTTATATAACATAAATATCAGCTCTCATTCTATATTTACAATAGTATTTCTTAGTAAGACGATATTTAGATGCTTAGTTTGATGATCAAATCATATAATGCAATGCAATCCAATGTTGATTGAGAGATGAAGAAATAAACGTTCCTCAAAAGCCTGATGATCAGATTTGAGACTCACATTTAAACAAGATTTTATGGAGAATCAAGTAAAGCAAACCTGCTTCAGTCCAGTAAGTGTTCACCTGGAAATATTACTAGCATATCAAATTTATTCTTATGTTTACAGTAAATATTTGACAGCAGACAGACACGTGAAGCACCAGCTGAAGGTGGGCGTTTGTGCAATTATACTGAAGGATCTTTTACTCACTGAAAAACTCGAAACTATCAATCAGAAGACATGGAGGAGATTGTGTGTGAAACAGGTATAACAGCAAAGTTTGATCATGTTGATCATTTAGAGGGCTTGTATCAAGTATGATACAGTAGGATTTTAGGGTTAATCTTATTGCTGTCAAGGAGAAACAATCTCATTTGTGATTTTTCTTGCAGTTTTTTTTGTAAAAGACTAATTTCAATTATTTTTCTCTTTTGTTTGCTAAGAGAGGAACTCTTTTGTCGTTGTTTTGCATAGAGACATGTGACGGGATCTAAATCCAGCCTTGATTTGCATGTTACCATGGGAAGTGATGATCTCAGCCTCTCACAATCATCCCAGAATCCTCTGCTAAACCTCAGATGTCTTCACACTCCTCGCTCTTCTAAAGACAGAAATAAACGTTAAAATCAAGGACAAAGCAAAGCAATACAGCAGCACATTCTGATGGGTAATTCTAAGATACTTTGGTTATTAAATTAATATTTATCAAGCTCCTGTGGCTCATGATCATGCATGCTTGCAAAATCATGAGTTTGATTCTAAGGGAAAAGACAAAATGCATCACTTTAGATAAAAGCATCTGCCAAACACATACAGTAAATGTAAGCATTTTGCTCAGCTGCTTAAAAAAATATGAATGTTTCCAGCTAAAACTCAAACTAGAACACTAGTTCGTGCATTGAAGCTTTCTAGCTCTAGGAAAATGTTGAAAACCAAATTCCAAAAACCCGAATCACTAACCATATTAGTATGTGATATATTTGCCCTATTCACACTGGTGGGAAGCTTATTCAGCAGTTACACCTCACTTCCTGTCTGTACAGGAAACAGTGGGGTCATGGAAGGTCAGCTCACATATTTCCTCCAGGCCTCTGATTCCTCCAATGCTTGGCTTCCTCTCTGAGCTTCCTGATGTTCCCTATTATCTTTTAGTTTGCTCATGTGAGTCCATAGATTCTCCCAGGAAGCCTTTCAAAAACTCTTCATTTGCAAACAGCAGCACTAAACAGAGAGGAAGAGAGTTTCATGACCATAGACAAAAGTGCCTTTCTGTTGCATGCACAAAAATAAATAAAAAAATAAAATAAACAACAAATACAAAAACAAGTAAAAAATAAAAATATAAACAGAAAAAATACATGAATAAATACATGCATTGACTTAAAAATAAAAATAATTTAATCAAAAATTACTTAAAAAATAAGTAAAAAAACAAAAACAAATTAATTATACAGTTGTCTAAAAACCAATTAAATGGTTGGTGTATACATTTGTAATCTGTGTAAAAACTGAATAAAACTGCTTATTTGTTTATTTAACTCGTTTATTTCACACTTCATTTCAGTTATTGTAGTTTTAAAACATGCAATTATATTTTCATAATGCATTTTCTCATTTGAAGACTAAAAATAAGGGGAAATAAGGGTAAAATAATAAAAATATATATAAAAGCATAGCAAAAATAAACAGTGAAAGCACAAACATCCCAGCTAACAGGGAACGTTCTGACAAGGTTCTCTCAAAGTTATGAACAAACGTTCTTCCAGTAACATTAATAACATGTTTGTTCAAAGTTATCTGCTCTTTAACAATGTTCTCAAAATGCACAAAAACATTATTCATACAGAAACTGTGGAACCTGTTATTTCTGAAACACTTTAGTTGGACGTTTGTCTAATGTTTTTAAATGTTACTACTTGTTTCAGAACGTTCAGAGAACATTCAAACGTAATGTTCCAATAATGTTTGTAAAATTATAATTTGAAATGTTACATTAACGTTCATATAACAAAAAAAGTTTTAGAACATTCAGACAACATTAAAGGGATAGTTCATGAACGCGCTTGCATCCGCTTCACGTAAACATGCATAATCACGCATCGTAATTTTGTTTTCTTTGCGCACAAAAAGTATTCTCGTAGCTTCGTAATATTATTGTTAAACCTCTGATGTCACATGGACTATTTTACCAATGTCCTTACCAAGTTTCTGGACCTGGGAACATTTCAGTTGCTTTGCTGTCTATGGGAGGGTCAGAGAGCTCGCGGATTCCATCAAAAATATCTTAAAGGGATAGTTCACCCAAAAATGAAAATGTGATGTTTATCTGCTTACTGTGCGCGCGCCCAAAGCAGTTGGACATAGTGGTGTATTAGACGTAAAAAATGATATAAATACTGTTCGGTTTCTGGCACAAACCGATCGTTTCGTGTCTTAGGACATCAATGTGTCGTCACGAGCCGCAGGGTTTAATTTGGATTTGTCTGTGCATGTTTTTTTTACTCTCATAGATTTTGTTACCATTGCTATGCATTATACGACTGATAGACTGCAACGGTTAAAGTTAAAAATCATCATATGTGTTCTACTGAAGAAACAAAGTCACCTACATCTTGGATGCCCTGGGGGTAAGCAGATAAACATCAAATTTTAATTTTTGGGTGAACTATCCCTTTAATCTGTGTTCCGAAGAAACGAGTTTAAATCAGTTAGTTTTGAATGAAAATCAGTATGTGCCTGTAGTTGAAGAAACAGTCGATATCTTGTGATGAAAAGCATGTAAACACACCCAGCAGCTCTTTGAGGCCCGGAGCTGCAGGAATACGGCAGCGGTGTTTCTAGCGCCCTCTGGCGGCCGCGGCGCTCCTGAGCTGCGGGACTCCTCCCCTAATGCAGACCGAGCAGATCGCTCTTCCTCCGGTGTGTGTGACAGCAGCAGCAGCAGCACTGGCGCATTGTATGTCTTTAATATCCATTTGATTTTTTCCCTCTCACGTTGAGTTATTAATACAACCTGATCTGGTTTCCCTCCCTCTGGACGGACTGCAGGACGGATCGGGCTTCCTAAAAAATGGCCAACAGAGATGATGAATACGATTTCTTGTTCAAAGGTAAATTCTGCATTCCCTTATACAGAGTAATCATTCATAATCCATCCATTGTTCCTGACCTCCAGATCTGACAGGCTGTTGTATCAGGAAACGTCTTTTGCGGTGGCACCCGTCTGAAATCATGGCATAAATAACAGGCTTTGAGATAGAAACGCCCGCAGAGGCATCGATCAGTAAAACATCTGTTTGCGATGGTCTGGATGCTTTCACACGGGATCCCAGGGCCTAGATGATGGGAATTGAACATGCATTATTAAATATATGCCAAATGAGCTGTAGCCCTACATTGAGCTCATGTTTAGAGGCGATTTAAGACTAAAAACGGCACTGCGATCTAATGCTTTTCCAGTGAGACTGATGATTAGAACCAGCTAACAGAGAACGCTCCCATAACTTTCACTAAACGTTAGAGCAAATATTCTTAAAATAATGTTTATGGAACGTTCTTATAGCATTAGGTTAATATGGGATATATACGTTCTCGTAATGTTGAGAGGAAACGTTCTAAGAACATCTGAACAGGACTTGTTCAGAACTATGTTCAGAGACGTTTTTCAGTAATAAGAAGAATAGAACGTTCTCATAACATTTTTTTAATTATATAATGAAATGTTTCTCTAACCAAGAAGAACATTAAAAATTGGGAGTTTTGAACGTTTAAAAACATTCAGAAATAACATTATATCATGATGGTTTCAAAACGATAGAATGGAATGTTCCTCTAACGTAAAAATGGGTCTTTAAATATAAAAGCGGGTTTTTAAACGTTTAGAGAGCATTAGAATGTAACATTATCGTAATGCGTTTAAAATGATGGAAAGGAATGTTCCTCTAACGTTCACATAATTGAAAAAAAACCATTCTTTAAATATAAAAAATGGGTGTTTTAAATATTGAGAGAGCATTCAAATGTAACATTCTCAACAATCGCATAACCAAGAAGAAATATTCTTAATACATTTAAAAAAGCTGGACATTCTGAACGTTTAAAAAACATCCAGAATTAACATTATATCATGATGGTTTCAAAATTATAGAATGGAATGTTTCTCTAACGTTCACATAACTGAAAAAAATTATTTAAATATGAAACATGGGTGTAACATTCTAATAATTTTTCTAACATAACCAAGAAGAAACGTTCTAAATACAGTAAGAAGCTGGAAAAACAGAAAAAAAAAATCCGTTTTCATAACTTAATGGGAATGTTAGCAAAACATGAGTAGAACATTTTTTGTTAGCTGGGTAGGATTGCGTATACTTTTGAAGAAAGCACATTTAGAAGTAACATGCATGATGATAATTAGGCCACATGCTGATTGGTTACATTGTAACTGTCGGTGACTCTGATTGTATCACGTCACCTGATCAAAGTCTGACGCGGCAAATCTGTTACATTCCATTTTCACCAAATCAGCATAGTGTGAGGATCAAAGTTCAACTTGACTTCCTAGTAAAGACGACATGAGGATATCAGACAGCCTTCCTCAGCCTGAGCTGAAGGAAATCAATGCAAACACGTACACAGCTTTAAAGGAACAGCTCACCTGTAAATGAAAACCATGCCATCCTTTACTGACCTTCTTTTTTATATGAAACACAGTATGAGATATGAGAATTTTGTAGACTGTCTGAGCCATAATAAAAGTGAAAGGGATCCTGGGGTAGACTATATGCATCTCAAATCAGATGTATTATATTCCAGATCTTATATGGCCACTAGATCTCGAGTAATGGGCCTTCAAAAAAAAAAAAAAAAGCAAGAAAGTGAGAAAGAGAACTGCAGGATGACTTTTGGTTACACCTGTCAATCATAACTGAATTAAGAAAGTTTACAAATCACAAATATTTTCTCACTGGTCAGTGTGGTCATTAAACCAGCATAATATAGCATTATTCATAATAATATTCAGGATTTGGACAAATAATGTGAACTAGAGCCCGACCGATATGGGTTTTTTGGGGCCGATACCGATATTGGGCGTAAAAAAAGATATAGATATATCGGCCGATATTCTTTGTATATATTATAGTACAGTACCAGTCAAAAGTTTGGACACTTTCCTCTGTCTTCACACACAGACGGAACTTACTAGAGAAGTGTGAAGTGTGACATAATATACCTCTGTAAATAAATATAAATTCA
>NW_015536538.1:1689347-1695649 GCF_001515605.1 Sinocyclocheilus anshuiensis
GCCGGACCGCGAATTTAACCACCCGTAACTCCCGAACCCCGGGGGCTATCGACGCGGGGATGGTCTCATTCGAAAGAGGGCCTCTCGCGTTCGAGAGGGTTCCTCGAGCTGAAGGGATCCCTCGAATTTGGTGCAGATCCGCCACGCCGTTACAGGGATATGGCCGTTCAAAAATTCAATGGTTTTCCATAGACTAAGCTTTAAAGCGTTTCATCCAGGTCGCCAGTAGCAAACAATGGAGCGCGCTCTGCTGGACAAACTAAGTAATTACACCATTTCAAGCATTTTATATGCGTTATATGTTCTGTAAAAAAAATGTTCATATCGGCGGCATATTAGCCGCCGATATGATATATCGGCGACAGGCTCATATCGGCCGATAATATCGGCTAAACGATATATCGGTCGGGCTCTAATGTGAACACCCATTATTATAGGGCTTAATATCATTTTTCTAGGCTACAGAAAAAAATTAACAAATTTATTGTCTACATTCTCTCTGTTTTTTTTATTATGACAGTGGGATTATTTAGGCTACCTGTTTTCCTTTCATATTTTAGCTTTGTCTCAGTCTCAGTGAAGCTTAAAAAGATCCACCAGGATTTTGCTGGCTTAATGGTTTAAATTTTTTATTATTTTGTAAGCTAGCTGTTTTTAAGTCAATTATTAGATTGATTAAAATAATATTTGCTGTTTCTATATGTTTATGTGCTTTACTGTTCAAAAGTTTGGGGTTGACTTTATTATTTTTGAAAGAAGTCTCTTCTGCTCACCAAAGACTGCATTTATTTGATCACAATTACAGTAAAATTGTGAAATATTATTCCAATTTAAAATAGCTGTTTTCTATGTGAATATGTGGTTAAAATGCAGTTTATTGCTGTGATGATCAAAGCTGAATTTTCAGCATCATTACTCCAGTCTTCAGAAATCATTCTAATGGAAACAGTTGTGCACTCCAGTCTTCATTCTAATGGAAACAGTTGTGCTGCTTCATATTTTTGTGGAAACTGTGATACATTTTTTATTTTTTTTTTAGAATGTAGAAATTTGATGAAGAGATAGTTCAAAAGAACAGCATTTATTTGAAATATAATTTTTTTGTAACATTATAAATGTCTTTACAATTGAGTATTAATTTCTGACCCCAAGCTGAATGCTAGTGTATGTTAATATTTTGTCATTATATTGTGATCTCAGACCGTCTGTTTGTCTGCTTCTGCTCTCAGTGGTTCTGATCGGAGATTCGGGCGTCGGGAAGAGTAACCTGCTGTCGCGCTTCACACGGAACGAATTTAACTTAGAGAGCAAGAGCACGATAGGAGTGGAGTTCGCCACCAGGAGCATCCAGGTGGACGGCAAGACGATCAAAGCGCAGATCTGGGATACGGCAGGGCAGGAGCGGTACAGGGCCATCACCTCTGCGTGAGTACAGTCATGCTTTAGATAAGAAATACAGCCACACTGTATACCATTTACACAGTACTTCAAATAATACCGCAGTTCTACCCAGTATTATTTTAGTATCATTGATATACTGTTATAGTTTTTATTAATATTTTGAAATAGAATTTTTACAAAATATTTTTACATTTTCTTTTTTCATTTTGAAATTTTGTTGTGTTTTTGTCATTTTTATTAATATTTTTTAATTATTTATTTTTGTTTTTTTTTCAGTACACCAAGTTAAACTAAATGAAAATGAAAAATGTTGCTTAAATAAAATAAATGCAAGTTTTTCACTTAAAGTTTATTTTAAGGAATGATATATATATTTTTAATGATTTTAGTTTTAGTTAACTATAATAACCCTGGTTCTACCATGATGCATGTTCCAACAGTACTTTTTGTTATTAATTCTTATGCAAGAAAACATGCAAGAAACAAGTTGCCACAGAACAAATATGCCACAATATAAACTTATTTGCATTTGTGGCTGTTGATAAGTGAACAGATGTGGTTTTGGTTCCCCTGTGCCAAAAATAACATTTGCATCCTTCACCTCAGCCATTAAACTGTTTTATTTTTATATTTTGTATCATTTTATTGTCATTTTTGAGCCATTGTATTTTTTATTAGTGTTGGCAATGTGATCAAACCTCTATAGCAATAGCAATACTATATCAATAGTATATATAGCAATCGTAATTTTTGTTAATTTGTTAAAATATCAATATTAGATGAAAAACTAAAACTAAACGAAATAAAGTAAACTAAAATGATTAACTAAATTTAAAAAAATTGTATTTACTAACTAAAAAATTAAGCAATGTTGCCCAGGCAACTAACTAAAATAAGTTGCCATGGCAACATTGATCAAATTAAATAAAATAAAAAATAACATTTATTTACTAACAAAATAAAATAAGTAAAACTGAACTACAGCTAAAACTATGAGCAATAGGAATGGTGAAAGTGGGTTATTATTGTAAACTAAAACTTAAAAACATTTTTGTTAATTTGTTAAAGGTGACATATCATGAAAATCGGACTTTTCCAGGTTTTAAGTGCTATAATCAGGTCCCCGGTGCATCTACCAACCAAGCAAACGTGAAAAAGATTAACCCAGTCACTTTGTTTTGGTAAGACTTTTTCTGCAAGCATCTGAGAAAACGAGCGCGTCTGATTTCGCTCCCCTAGTGACGTGGTAAAGGGATCTCATTATAATATTACCGCCCCATTCTGGGGACACCTGAGACTTATATTACATATTTTAAAAAGGGGCATAATGTGTCACCTTTAAAATACAAATATTACATGAATATTACAGGCAAAATTGCTAAAATTAAATAAAAAATAAAGTAAAATAAAATTTATTTACTCAATGAAACAAAAACTAAAACTGAACTAAAAGTAAAACTATGAGCAGTAGTAATAGTGATGCTTGGTTTTTTGGCTCAGTGTTTATGGTTTTCTGACGTGTGCAGGTATTATCGTGGCGCGGTCGGCGCGCTGCTGGTGTACGACATCGCCAAACATCTGACCTATGAGAACGTGGAGCGCTGGCTGAAGGAGCTGCGAGATCACGCCGACAACAACATCGTCATCATGCTGGTGGGGAACAAGAGCGACCTGCGCCACCTGAGAGCCGTTCCCACCGACGAGGCGCGTGCTTTCGCAGGTACAGCCGACCCTAGAGACACAACACATCAATCCTCTGGAACACTGCTGCTCCTTTTGTTTGTCTGATCCTTCTAGGCATTATGCAGGAGAAGTATTTTAGATTGTTAAAGGAATAGCTCAACCAAATATGAAAATGTGCTGAAAATGTACTGACCCTCAGGCCATCTAAGATTAGCATGAGTTTGTTTCTTCATCAGATTTGGAGAAATGTAGCATACTTGCTCAGCATTGGATCCTCTGCAGTGAATGGGTGCTGTCAGGATGAGAGTCCAAACAGCTGATAAAAACATCACAATAATCCACAAGTATCCACACCACTCCAGTCCATCAGTTAACATCTGGAGAAGACAAGAGCTGTGTGTTTATAAGAAACAAATCCATTATTAAGATGTTTTTAACTTCAAACAATTGCTTCAGGCTAAAATCTATAATCTATAATAACGCTTCCTCCAGTGAAAAGTGGTCTGGTCTGAATCAGGAGAGAAATCTGCACAGATCAAGCACCGTTTACAAGCCAAAACAGCTCTAAACAAACATGTGGCTGGATTTTGATGTGAGAGACAACAGGAGATGCACTTTTTCACAGGAGGAAGAGTTATGGATTATGGACTATACGGTTTAAAGCTAAAAACGCCTTAATTATGGATTTGTTTCTTTTGGCTTCACAAGACATTAACTGGTGGACTGGAGTGGTGTGGATTACTTGTGGATTATTGTGATGTTTTTATCAGCTGTTTGGACTCTCATTCTGACGGCACCCATTCACTGCAGAACATCCATTGCTGAGCAAGTGATACAATGCTACATTTCTACAAATCTAACTATTCCTTTAAAAAGAGTGTATATATTTGCTCCGACAATGATTCATAATTCTAATTTTCTTATTTAGGATAAGAAATGAACTTGAACTACATTGGTTATTATATTAATCAGAACCTAAATTAGATTTACCTCGAACAGAACGAAACATCTTCATTAAACCATTCTGATAAACACTGTTCAAAAATTGGAGAAATTAATACTTGTGTTCAGCAAGGATGCATTAAATTGATGACATTTATATTGTAACAAAAGATTCTATTTCAAATAAGTGGTGTTCTTTTGAACTTTCTGTTCATCTCTGAATTCAGCTGTTTTAAATTTTAATAATATTTCGCTTGTAGTAATAAATGCAGCCTTGGTGAGCAGAAGGGACTTCTTTCCAAAAATATTAAAATTGCTGCATGCAAATAGATTTGCACAGAAATTCACTCTGCTCATGTTTTGTGAACACGATTCATTCTATGAGAATCTTTATGTCGTCAGTGGATATTTTAAGAGCAGGTGATATTAAACACCTTCTGCTTGCTTCCAGAGAAAAATAACCTGTCATTCATCGAGACGTCCGCTCTGGACTCGACTAACGTGGAGGAGGCCTTCAAGAACATCCTAACAGGTGCAGACCCATATGAAGCATCATTCCAGTCAAACGCTTCCTCACAGTAGCAATAAACCAAATAACATGATTCTCATGACAGCTACTGTGGCATCTTATGTAACTTTAAAAGTGCAGCATCTGCCATCTGGTAAACTGCGATTGCCTGCCAGGAATTATGGGGATTTTAGACAGGGGTGTAAATATTCACACTTAAAATCATGCGATTCCATAACCATTCTTTACTAGATGATGCAACGCAGCATCAGGTTTCAAATTTGGCCATGCTTCAGAGTGATTCGGTGCATTTTGATATGTTTCACAATTATTAAAAAGATAAACAGGGACAAATGTAAATTTTACATTCACTCACTTAAGACATGAATGTAATACATTGAGAACAGGGTTATTATCATTAAAACAAAAAATATTGAAAACATTTTTGTTAACTGAACTAAAGCTGAAATAAATAAAACAAAAATATTAGTTGAAAAACCTAAAGCTTAGTTTACTTAAAGTTTAAGTTGGAGTATATATAATATGAAGAAAGATATAAAAACCAAAATACTGAAAATATATATAATATAAAGAAATATATATAAAAAAGAAATAAAACCAAAATACTGAAAATATATATAGTATGAAGAGATATATTTAAAAAGAAATAAAAAAGTTAATTGTCAAGTGCATGTCATATTTCATAAAGAAACCGAATCCTGTTTTAAGATTTTTACTTTTTTTCTGCAGTATTACCCTCAATTACTTATTAAAAAAAGCAACAACAAAAAAAAAAAAAAAAAAAAATATATATATATATATATATATGCTTTTCTTTTTTTTTTTACAAATATTTATAAAAAGTAAAATGTTTTTGCATGGACCTAATGTGAATTTAAGAGGAAAATGTGTGCAGTTAATGCACAAAATGGCAATAAAATTTGAATTTTGAAAACTCAATAATAATATAAAAAAGCAAAATAAAATTAAAATTAAAACTGACAAAAAAAAAAAAATACAGTTAAGATTATAGGAAAAATATACATTAATGGGTTTATAATAACCATGACAATCAAGAGTTTATGTCAAGCTGTTTTACAATGACTTTGAATGAGGCTCATCCAGTCAGATTTTATTGGCATTAGTCTGCATTCATTCTCTCACTTGCTCTCTCTTCATTTCTCCTGCATCATTAGAAATTTATCGCATCGTATCACAGAAGCAAATCGCTGACCGATCGGCTCACGACGAGTCGCCGGGAAACAACGTGGTGGACATCAGCGTCCCGCCGACCACAGACGGCCAGAAGGGCATCAAACTGCAGTGCTGCCAAAACCTGTAACCATGACAACCAGCCTCACCTGTCACTCATCTCGTCTCCCTCTACATGTCATGCGCTAATGTTTTATTTGTGTAATATATGTATAGCTTGTCCACTCACATACACACGTATGACTGCCATGAGTAAACTTTTACAGTATCTGACTGTGCTCTGGTTTATTAGCTGCAAGACTGTGGTTGAAATATGAAAATTAGGTTTATCAATGCAAGTAAATATTACACAATCATAGAGATACATGGATAAAAAAAAATACCTTGACCTTGAACTTTTTTCCTTCAGATGTCCTCTGCTACCATCAGCTCAATCTCAAGATCATGTGAGGGCATATTTCACTCCAAAATCAAAATACATTTTAATCATATAATTAATAATAAATTTTTTTACAAAAAAAAAATGTTCTCCTCAAATTTGTATTATATATATATA
>NW_015536538.1:1695858-1703645 GCF_001515605.1 Sinocyclocheilus anshuiensis
CACACACTCACTCACTCACACACACACACACACACACACACACACACACACACACACACATATACTGTATATTGCATTAACTTAGATTATTAGTAGTTATGTGACATTTTCATGAATTTCCCTCATTAAATTATAGTAATGCAATAATATATGTTTTTTCATTCAATACTGTATACCTCACATGTTTTCTTGAGACTGACCTTGATATTCTTCAGCAAAGTATAGTGAAATCAAGCTACTAGACAGACAGTACTAGTTGTAAGCATTTAACCTTGATAAAGCTGCTAGTGGAGTCTGATATCAGCTTTCTATTCCTGTCTGTGTAACACTATGAGAGGAGGAAGTGATATTTACAGTAGACAGGAAGTCCCGCCTTCACAAACATATCTGTGGCTGGATTCTGGTACATCTAATAACAAACACACTCATGTGGAAACAAACATAGTGTCAGACTAACAGATCAGCAAAAAAAAAAAACTCAATACCAGATGAGAGCTCATCTGTTACAGCACTATTTATTTGATTTGATATGCATATAGCTCTTTTGGAATTTTTTTTGTATACATTGTTTTTTTAAATATGTGTAGGTTCATTATTGTCAAACACACCTTAATGTCTCTATGAAGTCTCATGAATGCTGGTCTGGAGGTTCGCTGTGAACACACACACACACACACACACACACGTACATGCACACACACACAACTATTTGTAATTATCAACATTTTCAATTAAAAATAAAATGATGCTTAAATTGTGAATACTAACCTATTGTGTCAATTATGCATCAAAATAAATATGTACACATGAAATGATCCACTTCCTCTTTCTCCTGCATCTCTGGACAGAACATTGCATTATGGGGAAAATAATAAAAAAGTAGTTTTCATACTGCATTGACAATTATATTAATAATTGCTTAAAATATGAATAAATCTAAAAGAAAAAAGTAAAAAAAATTAAATTATGAATTACAATTAGAAACAAAAAAAATGTAATACAATTTTTAATCTGACAGAAATATCTTTAAAAATATGTGTGGTACTTCTACAATGTATAAGAAACTGTTATTATGAGTAAAATCCCATAATTATTATTCATATATTATTCATACGTCACTGGCAATAATAAAAAATAAAGTAAAAAAACATGAACTATACTAAATTATAATTAAAGGAAAATCTGTAATCTAATAGCAATATTTTTTTCATATTCACATTATAGATACATTTTTACGAATAAGAAATAGTCATTATAGATAAAAAAAACTAAAAAAACTATTGTTCACACTTCACTGGCAATGATCATGAAAATAATAATAACAATAATAATTGCTTAGAAATAAGAAAAACTATTTGCAAATAGAGTACTGTAAGTAAAAAATAAACTACCAAATTATAAATTATAACTACAAACTATTGAAACAAATAATAAAAAGATGAAACGCTAAAAAAACTGACTCAAAAATAGGAATATCTCTAAATTAACAGCAATGTGAATACATTGTGGTGCAGTTTTTAAAAAATACGTTTCACTTATGAATATATTACAATCTATGTTTGAATTTATGTTATGAAACTAGTCATCTTCTAGTTTCAGCAGAGATCTCAAGCTGAGCACTGATTGGCTGAAGTCTGATCTCAGGATGAATGAGAACCTTTGACCTGCACTAGTTTGCTCTGGCTGTGTCCTGTTGAGTTGCTGTGAATGTAAATGAATGCTTATTGGATGTGTGTGTTTGCAGGAAGTGTGTGAGCGCCGATAAGAGCCGCTGCCATCCAGTCTGAGTCTCATTCATCAACACACAGCCTTCAGAAGTACAGCTGAACGTTTGACATCAGCTATCATCATTACTGATGAAAGCAGCCTACAGTAGTGCTCGGCTTGAATTCTTTTAAGAGCTTTTATTCAGCGAGGCTGCATTAAATTGATCAAAAGTGACACTAAAGGCTTTTATAATGTTACAAAATATTTCTATTTTAAATAAATGCTTTTGAACTTTCTATTCATCTGTGAATCCTGAAAAATGTATCACCGTTTCAACTAAAATATTGGGCACAAGTGTTCTCAGCATTGATAATAATCAGAAATGTTTCTTGAGCAGCAAATCAGCATATTAGAATGATTTCTGAAGATCATGTGACACTGAAGACTGGAGTAATGATGCTGAAAATTCAGCTGCGCATCACAGAAATAAATTACAGTTTAACAGATATTCACACAGAAAACAGTTGTTTTAAATTGTAATAATATTTCACTATTTAACAGTTTTTACTGTGTTTTTCATCAATTAAATGCAGCCTTGGTGAGCAGAAGAGACTTTCAAAAACATTTAAATGTAACTAATTATTCACTGAAAATCTGTGATGCTTCATCAATGGCTGGTTTCTTCAGGTCATCACTGGATGAAAAGACACAACACGCAATCAAAACACAAGCATAAAAAAATTGAATGATGACAAAAAAAGCATAAAAAACAAATGATGTTAACTGACGATGCATTTCTATAGGGTTAAATGATCAGTATCAGTCTGATTAGAGCAATATGAGAAGTAGATATTACACATAATTCATCATTCAATTAATTTCAAAACATGTTGACAAATAATAAGACAAATAATAAACTGAAAGAAATTATCTCTCCTGGGCTGACAACACCACAGCACTGGCCAAGAAAGCACAGCAGCGTCTCTACTTCCTAATTGACAATAAAGCAGACTTGACTTGACTTGACTTATACTGGAGTCATATTTCACTCCAAAATCTAAAGAAATATTGTAATATTTTGCATAAAGAAATTGAATCCTGTTTTAAAATTTTACTCTTTTTTTTCAATGCAGTATTTCCAAAAGACAATTTCCCTCAAATTCTCATTATGGTAAATGAAAACAACAACAAAACCACAATAAATAAATAAATACATACATAAATAAAACAGTTATCCTATTGGTTGTACATTAAAAAAAACTGCATTTCACTAGAAGAATGAAAAATTCTAAAGCTATTTTTAACACTTGATGTCTGTAATGATGTGTATGCAAGACAATGCACCATAAATGTGGCCGACACTCTTTGCATGTCATTTGTTTTTACCCAGAATACACTAAACGTGCTTTTAGACCTGAGAAGAAACAGATTCACTCACACCAAAGCACAATATAAATCAGATTTAAATGCAAAACCAAAAGAAAAGTTTATTTTCCAAATAGTCTTTATTGGTGTGGTTTGTTTTTATTTTTACATCATCATCATCATTACCAGCTAATGATCTGTTCAGACACACAGGCCGTGGAGGTTTACAGACGTTACTTGGTTCGGTTCACATGCACTGAGCTGCAGAAATGACAAAGCCTAAAGTACAGCGCAGACCTTCCTCAAACCAGTGACCAAAATATATACAGTCTCACACACACGCACACACACACTAATACACACACACACACACACACACACACTCTCTCACACACACACACACACACACACACACACACTCTCTCACACACACACACACACACACACACACACACTCTCTCACACACACACACACACACACACACACACACTCTCTCACACACACACACACACACACACACACACACTCTCTCACACACACACACACACACACACACACACACTCTCTCACACACACACACACACACACACACACACACTCTCTCACACACACACACACACACACACACACACACTCTCTCACACACACACACACACACACACACACACACTCTCTCACACACACACACACACACACACACACACACTCTCTCACACACACACACACACACACACACACACACTCTCTCACACACACACACACACACACACACACACACTCTCTCACACACACACACACACACACACACACACACTCACACACACACACACACACACACACACACACAAGTTACTGAGGGCAGACTGTAGATCAGATACTCAAACGCTAGAGCTTCACACCAGACGTCTGAAGAACTACAAACCAAACGCCCCAAAAATCAAACGCTCATTATTTCACACATACAGTACATTATTACACTTTAAAACATATTGTACATTATACTATACCATGAAACATGAGAAATGGGATTGATTTTGATAATATTGAATATTGTTTCACTATCCAAATAAGGCCATTTTATCCTTTAAAACCCAAACTGAGCATTGAAGAAGTGATGCAGGTTCAATAAAAAGTATCATTTCCAACTCACAGAGGAAACAAAAACACATTAAAATGGACATTAAAAATGTTGTAACTATTGCCACTAGACTTGAAAACATATAAATAAAATCTTAAAACTATATCCAATTTTTAACTTGCATTATTATAAATGTGACTTTTCTTTGATTTTACAAAATTAAGGATGTCTGAATTATTTTCATGGCAGATTCTGTACATTTTAACATGCTTATATAAATTCCTGTTGTGACCATGATTATGATATTCAGCACATCTGAAATTAGCCTTACAAACAAACAAAACAAACAAACAAAAATATATATATAAAAAACTATAACGTTTTCATAGACATCCATAAAATTACATATATAAAAGATGACAATACATAAACCATTATTTAAAAAAAAAATAAATAAATTTGAAACTCTTCGTTGAAATGGAGTAAAGCTTAAAAAAGCAGAATGACAAGGTTTTAAAAGGTGAGATTTAAGCGTGGGCCGGTTCGAGTCAGTTCAGTGTTCACAAACACAGACGATCAATCTAAACATAAAACTTCAGAATTCATGTTGAATGATTACAAACATACTGTACACTCTCGATCACTTCCAAAAGATCTGTGAGATTATGGCATTATAGATATTGACTCTATACAGAACGCTCAGTGCACCATAAAAAAATATCGTTTTCCAGCAGTGTTGTAAGATGCTTAAAATAAGATGCATTTATTTGAGAAGCAAAATGTTATGGTATGGTGAATGATGTACTTTTCATACCTCACTGGCAATGTTAATAATAATAACTATATTAAATAAAAAATTATAATTATACATTTTTTTTTAATAAAATAATTTGTATAGTAATAATAATAACTGTTTAAAATAATAAATAAAAGAAACAATTTGGCCATAAAAAAATAACTATACTAAATTATAAATTATAATTATAAAGCTAAAAAACTGTAATAGACATTCATAAAATTATATTGATAAAAGACGACAATAAATAAAAGATGTTTTTAAAAGGAAAAAAAATATTGGTAACTGTTCCTAGAATGGAATATGTATTTTTAAAATAATATATTTATAATAAATTAATAATAATAATGAAAATAGCTTAAAAAACGATTCTAAATTCTAATTATAAATTATAAAGCTATAAAATTATAATAGACATTCAAAAATTTGATTAAAGATGACAATAAATAAAAAGTTTTTAAAAGGAAAAAGAAATATTGGAAAATGTTCCTCAAATATGAATTTTTATAATCCAAATATATATATATACACACGTGGTTTGAATGTTTAATTCTCAAGTAAATGCATCTCGTTTTAAGGATGTTCAAGAATTTATTTAAAAACAAGACAAAAATATTGACTGAATGTTTTTCTGCAGTGTGCTGACCTGAATAGAGGAATTCTGCATGTTTTAATGAAGACAATCTGAAACAGTATAACAGACCAACGTTGATCTATAATAAAATTAATCTTACTTATGAAAAATACAGAGAAAGTAATATACAAAAAGGAGCATGTCTGACAACACGACTGATAGAAAAAGACAGGACTCACATGATTCCCACTTGATTCATACGTGATGTTGATATGTTGCTGCTCCAGCGGTTTCACAGCAGCTTCTAGCGTCACATGATATCGCAGTCATCTGCAGCAATGCTTTCAGTCTCCAATCTTCACATTTTATCACATATTTTAACTGTATTCCACTCCGAACATCTCAGATGTACAGTACACAAAATAAAAATATATCATGTAATTACATGCAATCACAGGGAGGAGTTCATATTGCATAATGAGGAAGCTCCACGCTGGACGCATGGATAGTGACCGATCAGGAAGAGTCACGTCGTTCAGAGGAGCTCATGGAATGATTGAAGACATTAAATCTAGTCTAGTGCATTATGGGAAACTGACGAGATGTATTTGAGGGAGTCGACGCACGTCCTGACGTCTGGATTCACAAACACACTGGATTTTCTGCGAGCTAACGTTGTTCTTGAGGGGAATCGATCAGGAAGTGGCACCCAGGTAGAAAAGGATCAGGGTTTTTGTCTGGAAGGTTCTTCAGTTCATCTCGCTCGTGCTCAGAAGAGCAGAATGCATCCTGGAGAACAGCAAAACCGCTTCAGACCCACAGAGAGACGTCTACTGAACATCCAGATTACTGTAGAGACAGAGACAGAGACAGAGGTTCATGAAAACACTGCATCTGCTTTGCACACTCAAGTACATACTTACAGACAGTGAGTATGCAGTGAGACACTACCAACCAAAAACCTGCATCTTCAGACCTCAGAGCATTTCCTTATAATCAATGCAAACATTAGCATCTCTCTACAATCATTCATTACCTGCAAATTCTCCAATTATATTACTTTTTATCATTTAGGCTTATTTTGTGTATGTATATACAGTATATATATAGTGTACTTTAGAATAGGGAACACTTATTCACTATTAACTACGACTTTTCCCTCAATAAACTCCTAATTTGCTGCTTATTAACAGTTAGTAAGGTAGTTGTTAAGTTTAGGTATTGGGTAGGATTAGGGATGTAGAATATGGTCATGTAGAATAGGGCATTAATATCTGCTTAATTAGTACTAATAAATGGCTAATATTCTAGTAATATGCATGCTAATAAGCAACTAGTTAAGAGACCCTAAAATAAAGTGTTACCATATAGTGTAAAGTTTTTGTCTCACATTGTTCAGTTTTATTTTACTATATCTTCATTAATACTATAAATGAGCTATAAATGTTATGCATTTTCTAACAAAATAATAATATAAATTATTTATATTAATATTATAATATTTTATAATATCAATATAATTAACTACGCACATATAGTTTATTTATTTAAGGTGTGATATATATATTTTTTAATCATTTTGGAATTAGCATATGGAAAATAAAACCTTTTCATAAGTAATGAAAATGCAAAGCTTTTGTCTAAAATTCTTCTGAAAACAGTCACTCCTCACTGTTCACAGTGCAAGGAGGAATATAAGACCAAAAATAATGAACGGATGTTTATTTCAGAAACAGTGCACAAACCAGACATATTTGGCATCCTTCATTATAATATAATTTATTTTAGGATGCAATAACCCAAATTTTTCATACTATACAGTACAGATAGTATGCAAATTTGGATGCAGCCCTCGAGATTCCTCTACTAACTGCATGAACTGCACACACACACACACACACACACACACACCACAGGCTCTTCTGTGTGAGTGTGTGCGCAAACAGTCCAAGGGCATGCGTGTGTGTGTGTGTGTGTGTGTGAGTGAGTGTGTGTGTGAGTGTGAGTGATGTGACTCAGCAGCTGAAGCGTCCCGCAGCTCATGCTAATGAACGTATCTGAAGGACACACACTGTCACAGCAGCACTTCACTGTTTAAAACAACAGTTCACTCCAAAACAAACATGCTGTCGTTACAAGTGCAAGTCTTTTGGAATAATAAATAAGGAAATAATTATGCAGTTTATTGGACAGCATTCCAGCTAAATATCTATTCATAATCCATTTTAAATATTATATACTATAATTATAAATATGAATAATATAA
>NW_015536538.1:1703832-1704334 GCF_001515605.1 Sinocyclocheilus anshuiensis
CTTTATAAAATGTTATTAATTTTATAATAATATTAAATAATTATCAAAATATATATTAATATAATTAATTACCTAAAATAAGGATTAGGGTTAAAAATGTGATTCTGTATTTTTTAATCATTAAGTATGTAAATAAGTATACTAATTCTATAATAATAAATTAAGTAAGTAAATAACGATCGCCTTCATTTTTGAGGGAACTATTTCTTTAAGACTTTCTACTAATTTATGGACTTGATGAATAGATGCATGAATGAATGAAAGGACAGTGAGGATCAATGAAGCGATAAGCAGAGGTGTAGCTCTTGAATTGGAGGGTTTCTGAACGGCCAGGGATCCGTTTGGGGAAGTGCTTTGGTTTGGAAGGCCAAACTTACTGTGTCGCTTTCACCGTGAGGCTCTGAGCCGTGATGCAGGGGCGAATAAACCCAACTCCTGTCATCTGGAGTCTGCAGACACACCGCCGCCACAGCAGAGGGCACCACACACACACACACACACA
>NW_015536538.1:1704986-1706791 GCF_001515605.1 Sinocyclocheilus anshuiensis
CAGAGAGAGACGGAGCCGCACAGATGCATAAAACACAAACACACAGAGACAGAAAGAGCAAACGCATGAGGTGACTAGAAACATTCAACATTTAGTGGAAGAATAAAACGACAGATCACAGTGAATGTGCCTCCAAACACACACTATCATACTCATACTAGTTTGGCTGTATGCTATACGTATGCAGTGCACAGTATGCACATTTTCAGTATGTATGCAATTTATGGATTTGAACACATAATAAAACTTATTTATTTGTTATTGTTGTTAACAAACTAAAAACCGTAAAGAAAAAAATAAATTTCAGCTAGCTGCTAAAGCAACTGATGTTCTAAAATAACTAAAGGAAAAACAAAGGAAAAAATTAAAGTAAAATAAGATAAAAATATATAATATATACATAATAAAAAACATTAATATAAAAATAAAAGTAATAAAAACTATATAAACATTTAACGTTTATATAATTTTGTATTACTTTTTAACAAAATAAAAAAAAAAAAGATAAAAAACAGCAAAATAACTAAAACTTAAAAAACCAAAACTAATTCAAATTCATATTAATGAAAACTATTACAGTATCTCCATCAGTGTTTTTTTAGTATCACTGAAATAGTATTCTAATTTTTATTAATAGTTTGAATTAGTTTTTATATTTTCATGTTTTTGTTTTAATTTTATTGTTTGCTTTGGTAATTTAGTAAAAGTTTTTGTCATTTTGTTGTTCATTTTGTTCATTTTTACTAGTTGCTGTTTCATGTCTATATAGTTTTTTTCTAATTTTTATTTCAGTTTTAGTTTTAGTACATCAAGTTAAATTAAATCAATATGTTTCCTTGGCAACTAGCTGAAATAAAACAAATTATTCACAGTAAATTAAAGTTTTTGAAGTTTTAAAAATTTTTTTTACATTATTTTAATGGTTTTAGTTTTAGTTAACTATAACAACCCTGATCTCAATTATACTATTTCCAGTTTGATGGATGAACCTGAAGTAATAATAATTTTGATATTTATCATCTCCTTTTTGACTCACTATTTGATTGGGCTGCAAAAAGTTTAAGATGATTTTACACTAAATTTGATTAATGATTGTATTTGTTTCTGATATGATAACCGGACACATAGAGAGGTCATGTGACCACAGCATAGCACACTACTACATAAAACGTACTGCACACTGTTTTACACACTCTTTTAATAAAGCTGAGTTAGCAGAAGCTAGGTTTCCATACTACGAACGCAATGTGAAAAATATTATCAGGAATCATGAGTCTGTCCATCAGGAGGTGAAAAACTACACATGAAGGTGAGCTACTGGATTGTAAGACCTCTAATAAAACCCTAAAACTACAGCCTGCAGCAGGATTTCCCAACCGAGAGTTTGTGAGACTGTAATAGAAATGCCAATGTCAAATGAAATTCAAATATAGTCTTTATAATGTGATATTATGGTGGTTGGGACATCCTGCACTCAGGTGTTCAGATCTGTTGACTTACGACACTGCAGGAACTGAGCTTCCTCCGCTGGAGCACTGGAGAGTAAACCCAATATCTGCCCTCAGCGTACTGACACACACACACACACACACATCAGGACTGACACATTCTGTGTCTCATGCTAAAATCACATGACATAAAAACATTTTTAAAAACATGGTCACTGTGTCCAAACCGGCCTGATGAGACAAAGTCAGGTCACACTGAGCAGCTGGAAACCTGTCAGGACATGTGGTTTGGACACAGTCTGAGTCAGTCACACACTCACACACACACACACACACACACACACACACACACACACA
>NW_015536538.1:1706832-1725120 GCF_001515605.1 Sinocyclocheilus anshuiensis
CTGACACATTCTGTGTCTCGTGCTAAAATCCACATGACACAAAAACATTTTTAAAAACATGGTCACTGTGTCCAAACCGGCCTGATGAGACAAAGTCAGGTCACACTGAGCAGCTGGAAACCTGTCAGGACATGTGGTTTGGACACAGTCTGAGTCAGTCACACACTCACACACACACACACACACACACACACACACACACATTAGGACTGACACATTCTGTGTCTCATGCTAAAATCCACATGACACAAAAACATTTTTAAAAACATGGTCACTGTGTCCAAACCGGCCTGATGAGACAAAGTCAGGTCACACTGAGCAGCTGGAAACCTGTCAGGACATGTGGTTTGGACACAGTCTGAGTCAGTCACACACTCACACACACACACACACACACACACACACACACACCAATATAACAAAGAGTGAAAAATTTAAGGGGGTCTGAATACTTTCCGTACCCACTGTACATTTCCATGGATTTTATCTACCAGTTTTGCTAATGTCAATTAAAAGTAAAACTATTCAAATCAATGTTGGTAACTGAAATAAAGCTGAAATAAAATATAATAGAAAATAGATATTTAGTAAGTTAAAAAATGTACACTAAATAAAAAATGTTGCCTAATTTTGTTTTAAGTTACAAATTTAAAAATAAAAAAGATTAAATTAAATTAAATAATAAAATAATTTTTTTTTAGAACTTTTTAAATGTTTTTAAAGCTTGTTGCCTTGTTTAAGTCTTTTTAGACTCACTAAAAGCAGGATGCATAATATTTATTATTATATTATTATGATATATTATTATATATTTTGGGCATAACTAGTCATTTTCATCATATATATTTCCATTGCTTTAAAATTGTATCCATTTTATTCAGCTGTGTTGTTATTAGCTAAAACTAAAACTAAAAATAAAATATAATATAAATATTAGATGAAAAACTTTAAAAATTAAAATTAGAAATGTTGCCTTGGAAACGAACTGAAAGAGGTTTAGAAAGAAGTACATATATGACTAAAACTAAAATTCAAATTTAAAATTAAATCTAAATGACTAAATGTAAATGTAAATCTAAAAAAAAATATTGGAAAAAATATATAATGTGTAAAAAATTATTAATGACAAAAGCACATGGAATAAAACTAAAACTATATATACAAAATATTATAATGATAAATATAAAATGTAAAAAACATATAAAATAATAATAATAAAATATATAAACAATACCAAAATAACACTGTTGTTCACATTTTCAAGTTTATATTCATATTTGTTTTTGTAACTGTGGGAACCCTGTATGTAACACTTCATAAACTCAACATGAACTTATGCTAATATGACAGCATTACGCTGCTGTGAATCAGACCGCCACCAAAACAATTCCTGATGAAGTTCTGAAACATCACAGCAGTAATGGCTCAAACCCAGATGCTGAGTTTGTCTGTGACTGTAAGGTCCTACGATGGCGCTCATACTCACAAAGTAGATGTCAGTGGTTGAGGCGAGCTCTTCCTCCAGAGATCCGCGGCTCTGGGACTCTGAGAGACGCTGCGTGTTTGGGCTGGAGGCTGCTTCAGGGGCCGGAGCTGACTCCAGGGCCCCGCTTTCTGTCAGAGGAGCTGTTTCCACAGGAAGTGTCGTCTGGGATACGGTTTCCTGGGCAACGGGTGCTGTTTCTGAGACGAGGTCATCAGTGTCTGGAGGAGGAACGTCCGTCACCGAGCTAAAAAAAAAAAAGAGAAGAGGGCAAATATGGACAAAAATTATTAAGACTCAAATCTTTTTATAATAGGGGTGAAATCTTAAATAATCATTAGCTTATAATTAATTAATTTAATTAAAAATGTTAAATATAGTTTATTTAGAATAATAATAATTATATATAATATACATGTAATAACAGGGATAATTGTAAAATAATGATCAGTTATTAATTAAATTAATTACATTAAATTCAAACATGAATTCATTAGTTATTAAATGAATAAAAAAGTAAAAAAATATATAATTTATAATAATAATATATTATTTATAGTATATAATATAAATATAATAAGAGGTGTAAATGTAAATTATTAGCTAATAATTAATTAAATTGTAAAATATAAATATTATTAATAATAATAATATTATTATTATTATAGTACTTATATAATATAAATATAATAAAAGGGATAAATGTAATAAATATAATAAGAAGGACACATGTAAAATAATTATTGGTAATAATTAATTAAAATATAAATATATAAATGTAAAATATTAATATTTTATTTTTAATATTCATAATAATATTTATTTATAATAAAATATCAATATGATAAGAGGGATAAATGTAAATACTAAAATAAATACAAAATTTTATAACAAAAACAAATGAAAATTAACCTATTATTTAAAAAAGATTAAATATTTTATTTGTTTACACACAAATCCGCATCAGAGAAGCACGATCATGTGAATGTGTTGTTGTCCTCTAAGGAGGATTTCATGTAGATATTTTAGCTCAGAAAGGTTTTGGCTGAATCCCTGCATTAAATCACCTACAAACTAAAACACTGATCTGGGATCAGGTTCTTACTTGAGACAGTAAGTGGCCACCTAGCAACCACTCAAAACTTCCTAGCAACCAGTTCTGCAAGGCTCACATCACTCACGATTTAAAAGAGACAGTAAATGTAAACATCTAGCTTTTGAGGTTTGCACAGTATCACTGACTCCTTATTTAGCCTGACAGACACTTTCCATAAAGAATTCAAAGTGACAGAAGTGCTGAGAGCGAGGCTTTGAGTGTTTGGCGTGAGGAGTAAAGCAGAAACAGAGGGTCTGCAGTAAAGCTCTCCGGACCATATGTGTCCCTGGAGCACAAAAGCAGTCTTAAGTCGCTGGGGTATATTTGTAGCAATAGCCAACAATACATTGTATGGGTCAAAATGATTGATTTTTCTTTTATGCCAAAAATCATTAGGATATTAAGTAAAGATCATGTTCCATGAAGATATTTTGTAAATTTCCTATCGTAAATATATCAAAACTTAATTTTTGATTAGTAATATGCATTGCTAAGAACTTAATTTGGACAACTTTAAAGATGATTTTCTATAATATAAATATAATAAAAGGGATAAATGTAAAATAATTACGAGTTATTAATTAATTTATTAAATATAAATGTAAAATATAAATATTCTATTTAGAATAATAATAGAAAAATTGACACTTAAGACTGGTTTTGTGGTCCAGGGTCACATATGGCCAAAGCCTACACCTGGATCTCACAGATCTACCGCTTCAATAATAGGCCAGAAAACTGATGCATATTTCATAAATCCAGCAGAAACAGCAGACAGTCCTCTGGCAGAGTGATTCGGGATGCACTAATCATAATCTCAGATACTGTGTAGAAATATTATGTGAATCAGGATGAAGTCTGAGAGCTGTTTGATCAGGGATAATGTACAGCTGGTCATTATCCCAAAATCAATCCCAGCAGGGTGATCACTATCACACTCAATAAAATATTTAGGCCTACATTTAGGACTTATATATTTGAATTGTATCTAAAATTTCCATCCATTTGATTTGGATTACACAGTTTTAACATAAACTAAATTAATCTGATGCATATGCATGATGCAGTTAGTATCTCTTCAAAAAAAAAAATCATGGCATAGTTTATTATTGGCTATTTGTTTCTATTTCATTTTAATTAAATAAGCACATTTTCAAAATAGCTTAGAATTCAACTGAATTCAATTGTATTTAAAACACATTTGGTTTATTAGTACTATTACAGAGATCTGACCCATTTCTTATCGGTTTCCTCTATGCGTTACTAAAAAATATGCATCACATTAAGTTTATCAGTTTAGGTTAAAACTGTGTAATCCAAATCCAAATATTACACGCAATTCGAATACATAAATTAAATATACAGAAATATTATATTATTTTTGCTAACTGAAATAAAGCTGAAATAAAATATAATAGAAATATTAGATACTATTTGATAAGTTAAAAAACTTAAATTAAAAATGTAGTGTAATTTGTGTTTAATGTTTGTTAAACGTTTAATTAAAAAAATCAATGTTGTTTTTTTTATATTTAATATTATATTATGATATTTTTTGAGCATAACTAGTCATTTTCACCATAGATGTTTCCATTGCTTTAAGATTTTATCCATTTTATTCACCTGTGTTGTTGTTAGCTAAAACTAAAACTATCCAAACGGTTTTCATTAACTAAAATCAAGCTGAAATAAAATATCAAAAAGTAATTTTTTAGTTAAAAAACTTGAAATGTTGCCTTGGCAACTAACTGAAATAAAACGTTTAAATAGAAGTGCTCAAATAAAAATAAATGAAAAATACACAGTATTTAGTGCAGGCTCACACATTCACATATATGCATATGGCAGATGCTTTTATCCAAAGCAACTTACAGTATATTGCATTCAAGATATACATCTTTTCGTGCATTCGCTAGGAAAACAAACCATTGACTTAGTTCTCTTAAACAAATAACTGAAAACATGATGAAAATACTGTATCAGAGACTGAGTGCTGCTGGTATGAGATTCATATGCATGTTTACTGTGGTGATTTCTGGCAGTATTTGCACGTACTGTGTCACAGAGACGTCTGGCTCCTCCTCCTCGTCTTCTCTCTCTCTCTTCACCTCCACCTGCACAGTGATGGTCAGCTGCTCTTCCTCATGCACATCCACCACCTCATGTGTCCTGCCAAAACAAGCACATTCAGCTAGAAAAACCCACTAAAAAATGACCTTCTTACTCAGTATATTTGTCTTGTTTTCCAGTACAAATATCGAAACATTCTCACATCAAAATACATTTACTTGAGAAGCAAAATCTTTTGCTTGATTTTTGACTGGAGCCAATGGAGTCAAAATAAATAAATAAATAAAATAAAAAATTAATTCAAAGGGAAAACTAGATTATTTTCCTGCCTCCACTAGCAGCTATTTTTTCTTGTTTTCAGAAAAAAAAAAGTATATATATATATATATGTGTGTATATACAGTGGGTACGGAAAGTATTCAGACCCCCTTAAAAAAATTAACTTAAATGATTTTAGCAAATGGCTGCAATATAACAAAGAGTGAAAAATGTAAGGGGGTCTGAATACTTTCCGTACCCACTGTATATATATATATATATATATTTAATTAAATTACAAAAGTTAATTTTGATGAATTGTCTGAACATCTTAGGTCATATAGTTAATATATCTTGATTTAAATACCGAGTAAGAAACTCATGTTTTGCATCATGATTGATAAACTAGCTGATGTGAGCATGTAAAGTCACAGTTCAATATGGTTTGTAAACAGAAATACAGTCATGCCAATGAAGCTCACCTTCCCTCGACGTCTTTCAGAGACAATGTGTGTCTTCTGTGAAAACAAAAGAGAACAAAAATATATTCAAAGATATTCATATCCAGGTGGTCAGAAAATAAGCAGCCTTGTCGTTGTTGTTGAAACCTTTATATATCATTTTTACTGCATTAATTATGCCTCATAATTGCATTGTATGATCTTATGAATAATTACTACTACAGTTATAATATAATACATATCTATTAATTGTTACACCTTTAGAAAGCACAGTATAATGCAGTAAAACAGCTTCAGAAGCAACAAGGAATCTGAAAATATTATAATGCATTTTAACTTTGGTTACAATTATTTATGAGAATATATAATGCATTATAGGTTATATTATGAATGCCTTTATAATGCATTATACATAAAGGCTTCAAGTGAAGTGTTACTGTTGCTTCTTATTTCGTGACTGAATATGAAGTCATCTCTGTAAACGAGGTGATTAATGTTGACCTGTAGCGTGGCTGCTCTGTGGTGTCTGACGGAGAGCGTTCTGGGATTGATATGGAGGTGTTGGAGGACAGAGTTGTGGCCACAGACGCCGTGGTCGCTTCCTCGAACGATGGAGGAGTGCAGGACTGCAGACCTGAGACAATAAATAAGCAAAAAGTGTTTGGTCTTTTGTGCTCAACAGAAGAAAGATCCTCATTCAGGTCTGGAACAAGTGGAGGATGAGTAAATGATGACGGAATTTTCATTTTTGGGTGAACTGTCTCTTTAAGTGAGCATTCCATTTGATCACTGTGCGAACATTATGGGAATGTTACTTTTAAATATTTAAATGTTACTTTTAAATGAACATTCTGAAACTAGTTGTAACATTTAAAAAAAAACTAAAAGGTTTCAGGAAAAAAGTTATATGAATAATGCATATATAATGTTTTTGTACTTACATTTTGAGAAAATGATTAAAGAGATATAATTGAACAAACATTCTATTAACGTTATTGGAAGAACATTTGTTCCTAACTTTGAGAGACTGTGCAGAATACATTGTAAAATGTAATTGTTTTTTATTGTATATGATACTACAGTGTATAAAAATTTCCAAAACTTTGAAAATAATTTTTAAAGAATGCTACATTGCTGTCAAATGACTTTATTATGTTGCATGTTTAAATTCATGTCCAGTTCATGTAAAAAAATAAATATGATTAATGTGAAATTTTAGTCAAGTGCAAGTCAAGTCAAGTGCATTGCATTATGGGATTCATTCTAGTCTAATGCTATTGTAAACATGGCCAAAAGCTTTTCACAGCTAATAAACGATCAACAACAACAGCAACCGTCTGAATCTGCGTTTGAGGCATTAAGATCATTTTTTTATTAATTGCTTGTTAATTGCATTGCACTCAGGATAGCAATATATAATATCTGAATTCAGAGAAAAAAAGTAATAAATGTGAGCTATAAACTCAGAATTGCAATAGGCCTATATAATCTCTGAATTCAGTGAAAAAAGTAATAAATGTGAGCTATAAACTCAGAATTGCAATATATAATCTCTGAATTCAGAGAAAAAAGTAATAAATGTCAGCTATAAACTCAGAATTGCGAGATATAATCTATGATTTCAGAGAAAAAAAGTAATAAATGTGAGCTATAAACTCAGAATTGCAATATATAATCTCTGAATTCAGTGAAAACAGTATTAAATGTGAGCTATAAACTCAGGATTGCAATATATAATCTCTGAATTCAGTGAAAACAGTATTAAATGTGAGCTATAAACTCAGGATTGCAATATATAATCTCTGAATTCAGTGAAAACAGTATTAAATGTGAGCTATAAACTCAGGATTGCAATATATAATCTCTGAATTCAGTGAAAACAGTATTAAATGTGAGCTATAAACTCAGGATTGCAATATATAATCTCTGAATTCAGTGAAAACAGTATTAAATGTGAGCTATAAACTCAGGATTGCAATATATAATCTCTGAATTCAGTGAAAACAGTATTAAATGTGAGCTATAAACTCAGGATTGCAATATATAATCTCTGAATTCAGTGAAAACAGTATTAAATGTGAGCTATAAACTCAGGATTGCAATATATAATCTCTGAATTCAGTGAAAACAGTATTAAATGTGAGCTATAAACTCAGGATTGCAATATATAATCTCTGAATTCAGTGAAAACAGTATTAAATGTGAGCTATAAACTCAGGATTGCAATATATAATCTCTGAATTCAGTGAAAACAGTATTAAATGTGAGCTATAAACTCAGGATTGCAATATATAATCTCTGAATTCAGTGAAAACAGTATTAAATGTGAGCTATAAACTCAGGATTGCAATATATAATCTCTGAATTCAGTGAAAACAGTATTAAATGTGAGCTATAAACTCAGGATTGCAATATATAATCTCTGAATTCAGTGAAAACAGTATTAAATGTGAGCTATAAACTCAGGATTGCAATATATAATCTCTGAATTCAGTGAAAACAGTATTAAATGTGAGCTATAAACTCAGGATTGCAATATATAATCTCTGAATTCAGTGAAAACAGTATTAAATGTGAGCTATAAACTCAGGATTGCAATATATAATCTCTGAATTCAGTGAAAACAGTATTAAATGTGAGCTATAAACTCAGGATTGCAATATATAATCTCTGAATTCAGTGAAAACAGTATTAAATGTGAGCTATAAACTCAGGATTGCAATATATAATCTCTGAATTCAGTGAAAACAGTATTAAATGTGAGCTATAAACTCAGGATTGCAATATATAATCTCTGAATTCAGTGAAAACAGTATTAAATGTGAGCTATAAACTCAGGATTGCAATATATAATCTCTGAATTCAGTGAAAACAGTATTAAATGTGAGCTATAAACTCAGGATTGCAATATATAATCTCTGAATTCAGTGAAAACAGTATTAAATGTGAGCTATAAACTCAGGATTGCAATATATAATCTCTGAATTCAGTGAAAACAGTATTAAATGTGAGCTATAAACTCAGGATTGCAATATATAATCTCTGAATTCAGTGAAAACAGTATTAAATGTGAGCTATAAACTCAGGATTGCAATATATAATCTCTGAATTCAGTGAAAACAGTATTAAATGTGAGCTATAAACTCAGGATTGCAATATATAATCTCTGAATTCAGTGAAAACAGTATTAAATGTGAGCTATAAACTCAGGATTGCAATATATAATCTCTGAATTCAGTGAAAACAGTATTAAATGTGAGCTATAAACTCAGGATTGCAATATATAATCTCTGAATTCAGTGAAAACAGTATTAAATGTGAGCTATAAACTCAGGATTGCAATATATAATCTCTGAATTCAGTGAAAACAGTATTAAATGTGAGCTATAAACTCAGGATTGCAATATATAATCTCTGAATTCAGTGAAAACAGTATTAAATGTGAGCTATAAACTCAGGATTGCAATATATAATCTCTGAATTCAGTGAAAACAGTATTAAATGTGAGCTATAAACTCAGGATTGCAATATATAATCTCTGAATTCAGTGAAAACAGTATTAAATGTGAGCTATAAACTCAGGATTGCAATATATAATCTCTGAATTCAGTGAAAACAGTAATAAATGTGAGCTATAAACTCAGAATTGCAATAGGCCTATATAATCTCTGAATTCAGAGAAAAAAATGTAAGAATTGTGAGACAAAAAGTCACAATTGCCTTTTTAATTTTTATTCCCTGGTGCAAACTGGCTTCTATGCAAAACACTACTTATCAAAAGCATGCACATAAAAGTAGGATAATCACCATGGTTTTCCAGCACGGGGAAGCTGCGCGCTCCTCTCAGATCATAGATGTTCTCGTCTCTCTCTGAGGGAAGCTGGCAGGCTGACCAGGCCGCTCCGGGGCCGCTGAGTTTGGGCACGGTCAGCACCGCACGGCCCTTCTTAGCAGGAGAAGCCTTCAGCGCTGGACAAACCAGAATCAGACTTCTGTTAGATTACAGCGTCTCCTTCAGCTCTTTATCACTACAGTCGTTCTGTGAGGCACTCACAAGTGCTTTTCTTGAACACAGTGCTGCTCATGAACCTGAAGAAGCGGTCAGCGTAGAAGTTCGGTCGGTGGACGGAAACAGTGTCCTGAGAGAAATATGAGTATATACTGATCAGGTAAAATGGGTCTAAATAATAATAAAACTCCTATTTGAACTATTTATATTTACTTTAATGTCTATTAAAGTTTCTCAATGTCATTATTGAGGTGCAAATTATCATTCGAATCGCTGCAGAAGAGGCACATTATTATATTTAGCATATTTTGCCTAAATAGAGTAATTTTAGATTTTTTGACTTCTGCTAATATTTTCATGACAGTTAAGCACATTATACTTTTTTTTTTTTTAAATGTCACTGCTTAACGCAAAAGAACAAAACATATTATAGATAAACTATATTTACATTTAGTCATTTAGCAGACGCTTTTATCCAAAAAATAAATGGAAGCAATCAAAATCAACAAAAGAGCAATGATATGTAAGTGCTATAACAAGTCTCAGTTAGCTTAACGCAGTACATGTAGTAAGGTTTTTCTTTTTCAAAATATAAACTATATATTTATATATAATATTATATATAATTTAACTATTATTGTATTGCATATATATATATATATATATATATATATATTATTTCTGTTTATGTCATAGTAGTATTTGTTATACTGCATTTAATTTATCCTGATTAAAAAAATCATTATATTATAATAATATTTAACTTTTTATATTAAATTGTACCATACAAATACTGTATTGCAATAATGAGAATCTAATAAGAATCATCATTGAGAACAAGTAAAACTCAAAAGTAAAACATCCATACGCCAGATGAGTTTTTTCTCTAGTATGATAATTAGAAATTTACGAGAAAATGAATTATTCTAATTCTCATTAATTATCATGAAAATTCTGTCTAAAAAAGACTTCATTTACTGTTTGTATAATTATACTTCGATGCAATGTGTTTATTTTAGGGTGAAATATGACATGGACATGTTTCTATGAAATTCACATTTATAGAAATTGCAGTAGTCAATTTGATTTACACAAATCTGCTTTCAAGTGTACAAATGTGCCTAATAAGACAAAACAAAATCATTCAGATCTGTCAAACACCGCCTGCAGGAAGAATCCAGCGTGTCTTACAGGAACAGTGTTTGATGGGAACATGTGGGAGTGTTTGGGGAGAAAAGCACAGACTGGAACTGAAGTAGAGAGAAACAGAAGTTGGAAAGCAAATGGAAAGAGATGTTCTCTCAGACTTACACTCACACTATCTACAGTGAAACCAAACACAAGTGATCCTTATCAAAGTCTGTCCACTGTCTCAGTCAATCTCCACAACACACACACACACACACACACACACACACAGAGACAGACAGACAGACAGACAGACACACACACACACACACACATTAATAAAGGAGGCCACAGGGTGAAATGACTCTACTGGGGCAAATTCAGTATTCACCTTCACAAATAACTGTGCCTCACAGCTGGTGTTGATACAGATGTGCAGGTATCAGAGATGTGTGTTTATGACAATATTTCACCCCAAAAACTTCACAGCACCTGCACCATATGCAATATATAAAATAATTTTTAAAGGGCCCAAAATGAAATATTAAATAAAATAAAAACACTGCAACAAAGTCAACAAATAAATAAATAATGTCCACGTTTACCTAATTAACAGTCTTAAAAGTACAGTTTTAATTTTTTTAATAAATGTATAGCTTAATAATTATTTTAAATGAAATTAAATACATTTTAACAACACTCAAGCACCATATGCAATGTAAAACACAATTCAAAATATTGCCACAATATTGGCAATAAAAACAATAAAAATAAAATCTTAAATTTCTTCTTCTTAAGATTCTTAAAAGGTAGGTAGTTGTTAAATTTTTGTTAAATGTAAAATTTTCTAAACTACAAATTTATAGTTTAATAATTATTTTAACAACAATATTAACTACAGGGCAGGGCACCTGCGTCATAAAACACAACTTTAAAATTATATTATGCCTAATTATGTTAAAACAAATATTGGCACAATTTTGAAAATGAATAAAGAATTTATTATTTAATAATTATTTTTTTAAATAATAATAATAATAAGGTTTGAGATTTGTATGGAATTAATATGAAGTAAGTTTTATTGGGGAAGGAGGGTCATGAATCAGTGTGTGTTTATACTGTAGATGTACAGTATCAGACGTGATGTGTATTAATGCTCTGAGATGGCAGACGCATGGGTTATGATGCATTATAACGGTCAAGACGATGAAGATGATGATGATGATGTATTTGTGTGAGTTTCTCACTCCGTCATGCACCAGAGCCTTCCACGTGTGTTCCAGCTTCTTTGTGAGTCTGCAGAAAAACACAAACATCAGCTTCACGTCACAGACTGCTGAGTGTCCTGATGGAGAACTCAATGCAGTCTTATAAAAACCGTTACATAAGAGCATAAAACAACCCCAAACGCTAGTGAAGGTTATAAAGCCATGCGCTTCATCATCTGTACGAGGTTCACTGGCGTGACTCTCGAGCAAAAGAGCACAAACACACACTAACGGAGAATCAAAGAGCAGCAGGAGAGAAAATACACACGCGCAAAGCTACAGGCCACCTGCACCGTGTGCAATAGAAAACACAATTTAAAAAGGGCCCAAAATAAAATAAAATTTAATATTTTTTAAATATCAATCACTATTAAATAAATAAATAAATTTTTGTATTATTTTTTAAATACTCACTTTTTAAATTTTGCCATAAAATATTGCAATATTGATATTTCTTATTTTTTTAATTTATTTAATTTAGGACAAAATAAAATAAATAAATAAATACATATATAAATAATGGTCAGATTTACATAATTAGGAGTCTTAAAAGGTAGACAGCTAAAAAAATAATAATGTATAGCTCAACAATTGTTCTAAATTAAATTAAATTATTTTAATAACAACTACAAGGCACAAGCACTGTGTGTAATATAAAATACAATTCAAAATATTGCCACAATTTTGCCAATAACTAAATAAATAAAATAAAAACAAAGGGCCAGATTTACTTAAATCAGAGTCTGCAAAGGTAAGCTTTTTTTTTTTTTTTTACATTTATAGTTTAATAATTATTTAATTGTATTAATTCCAACCACCTGCACCACGAAACACAATTTAAAGGCTTAAATTAGCTTAAAACAAATATTGCCCCAATTTTTCAAATAATCAAATAAATACATAAACAAGTATTATAGTTTCATAATTAATTTAACAATATAATATTTTCAGATATCAAAATATATTTAAAAAATGTTAAATCAAAATTTTACATAAATACTATATAAATATACTTTTAAAATAAATATAAACATCAGTTTAAAAGTTAATTTAAATGTTAAATCTTAAGCAGGTTTGATACTCATATGGCAATGACTTAAATCACTCCTAAAAAGTAATAATAAAATAATAAAAATAAATGAATAAATGTGGGCATTTTTGTAGGTGATGAATCACGTGACTTGCAAATCAGGATTTCTCTGATTCAGAGAACAGAGCAGATCTGAAATGTGCTTTACGAATGAACTGATGTTATTTCATTATCATGAGTGTGACCTGTAGGACTGCAGGATGTCTATGATGCCGATGAAGAGCAGGAGTCTCTCTCCTTTGCTGTTGACAGCAGGAATGCCACCCATCCTGCAGAGAGAGCAGAGAATCTTATTCTGTGGTGTTTATATAAGCCTTTTGACGAGTTGAGTCTAACTCACCAAGTGAATGAATCACGTTTGTGCCGAACTCTTATTACAAAGCAAAAACAAACACTCTCCTCTGATCCATGAACGCTTCTCTCAGTTAACATACACGATCTCACTGTCTGAAGCGTCTGTCATAGCAAATCAACACATGCTGTTGTGAATAATTAAGCAAAGCGTCTTCTCATAGGATAAGAACACGCAGTCTCATGAATAATTTAATAGACACCGACACGTCATCGATGTACTATTAGTCCACTGACACGTCACAAATTGTGACGTCAACACAATGTAGATTTTAAACCCGGAAGATGAAAATAGCGCAAAAAAGCCTAAAATTAACCAGTTTTCTCCAACAGTTAAAATTATGGGATGCTAATGTTGTCTTCTATGATGTGCAACACAAACACCTCTGCTAAAATCTCAGAAAAAGTAGTCTGGGGTTTCATGAGCCTTTAAATGAGAGGCACGCACGTGTCGTCGGTGTCTATGGAGCCCCCACACGCAGCTCCTCCCTGAATGGACTCCATGGCACTGGAGTAAAGCGCTCGCTGCGCGGCCGGTCTCTTCTCATCGCTGCTGCTCTGAGATCCCTCCATCTGCTGCTCGCGCTCCGCCTGCTCCAGATTATGAACCCCCAGCAGCAGACTGTAGTCCATGATCTTAAAACTCTCCAACACCTGCACACACACAGCACACCTTCACTACACGCACTTTAGATCTGCACTAACCCAGCTAGGACTGCATGGTTAATCGAAGTAAAATCAAAATCACAATGTGACTAAAATATATAATAATAATAAAAAATACAATTATTATTATTAAATACTTGATTTTTTTCTGTTTTACAGTGAAATGTTACAATAGTAATATTTTTATTTTGTTTTTATTATTTTTATTTAGCAATAATAATAATAATAATCTTAATAATTATGATTAGTCATATTAATATACAAGCACAAAATTTTGGGCCAAATTGTACAGCCCCACAAACACGCACAACAAACCTGGTGTTTATTATATATATATTTAGTAAAAAAAAAAAAAAAAAGCAAATTTTAAATAATAATAATAATAATAATTATTATTATTATTAATAATAATATATAGTCATATGGTTATATAAACACAACATTTTGGCCAAATCATATAGTCCTACAGACATGCAAACCTGGATTTTTTTTATTTATTTTTTTACATATTTTAAATCACAATGGCAATTTTTAAATAATAATAATAATAATAATATATTATTATTAAATAATTTTTCTTAAATACTAATTTTTTTCTATTTATTTTACAGTGAAATACTACAATACTAATATTTATTCTGTTTTTATTTTGCAATTTTTATATCATTATTTAGTAGCAATAATAATAATAACAACAATAACAACAACAACAACAACAACGATAATAATACATTTTGTAGCCCTACAACCAAGAAAAACAAAACTGGAATTTTTTGTTTTTAATTTCATGTTAAATCAGAGTTGCAAATTTTGAAATACACATTTAAAAAAAAAATTTAATTACATTTAAATAAATTAATGTCCAGATTTACCTAATGAATAGTCTTAAAAGGTACACAGTTTGATTTTTTATAAATGTTTAATTTTTTATTATTGCATTATTTTTCTTAAATACTTGCTTTTTCTATTTTACAGTGAAGTATTACAATAGTAATATTTGTTATTTTGTTTTTATTTAGCAATTCATATTTTTATTTAGTTGCAATAATAATAATAATTTATATTGTTATTATTATTATTATTATTATTATTATATAATTACAAAATTTTGACCCAAAATTGTGTAACCCAACAAACAAGCAAACCTGGAGTTTTCGTTTTTAATCACAATCACAATTTTTATCGGAAAAATCTCAATTGGATGATTTTGCCGAGATCAAGCCGGTCTCTCTCACCAAACAGTCTCTCTGGAGCGTCTTCAGCAGCGCGTTATACGTGTCCACGTCCAGCAGGAGTCCGTCCTGAACGTCCTGCATGAAGTCCAGGTCTTTAAAGGTGGGCTTGGACTTCTCGCGCTCTTTCTTGGACGCGCGGCGCTTGTACGTGGAGCCCTTCAGGTCGAACTTGAGGTGCATGCGAACGATGCGCGGCAGGATGTTATTCATCACCACGATACGGATGTTCTTCCCTCCGGACTGAACGCAGTACAAGCCGAAGAACTTGGGAAGCAGCGTGCGGGGATTCTGGTTCAGGTTCTGAGGGACCAACAACACAGACGAGCCTCATTTAAAGAGTCAGAAAACCTGGGAAAAATGATTGAAATCGCTGCTACATGACCAGAGAAAACTGAGAAAAAGGGCTGTGGCGTAATAATGATGTGACCTGATTTCTGAAATATAAACCGGGAAGATTTCCTAGTTCAGTGGTCAGAAATCTCACTTGTTATTACCTATGGATCAAAAAATATGGACATGCATATCATATGTTTTTGTTTTTAAACTGTTGAGGGTTGCATATACTACCATTTTAATTATTTATTATTATGATGTTTGCGGGCCAAACTGACCCTAACTAGTTTTAATACCGTACAACTCATCAATATCATACTGTGAAAATAATAAATAGTAACCACCTTTGCAAATAGCAAACAGATCAAAACAGTTTCATATCATAACAAAATTATGACTTAACAAAAAAAAAATAAATTACAAAAATAAAACAAAATAAAAATGAGATAAACTGTATTTAACAATACTTTTTAAAATTATATTTAATCTTTTCATTTTCACAAACTATGCATATATAAATACACTGTTTATACAGTATTTTTTTCAAATGTTATTTTATGTTTGTACTTTTGGAAGTTAATCTTTACTATCCCTAATTATGCTTATTATTTAGCATTTTTAAGGTTCGTTTTGAGCACAAATTAAGCACTAATTTGTGGCATTTAACATTTTTTATTTCAATCCTTAAAGCAACTGAAAAAGAGAAGTGCCTTAACTCTCTTTATGTATCTGTTTATCTATCTTTATTTTTAATGTTTCATTTTTTTTTTTGTAGAATTTCCATTTTTCATATCATTTATATATTTAGTATTTATTATTTGTTAATCTAGATTTTTTATATTTTCATCTGTTGAATGATGCAAAATGAGGCATTTTTAAATCTAGAACCTTAAAAAAACATTTTCATTACTTGAAATAAAAACAAATAAAATAAAAATAAACAGCAGAAATTTTATTTTAGCTAGTTGCCAAGGAAACATTTCTCATTTTCATTTTGTTTAAGTTACAGATAAATAACTAAAAATAACTAGCGCTGTCAAACGATTAATCGCGATTAATCACATCCAAAATAAATTGTTGTTTACATAATATATGTGTGTACTGTGTATATTTATTATGTGTCTATAAATACAAACACATGCATGTATATATTTAAGAAAAATATGTTATGTTTATATATGAAATATATTTATATATAATATAAAATATAAGAATATAAATATATAAACGTATATGCATGTAAATATTTCCAAAATATATACTGTATGTGTGTATTTATATATACATAATAAATATGCACACTACACATACACATATTATGTAGACAAAAACTTTTATTTTGGATGCGATTAATCAACAGCACTAAAAATAACGAATTAACTTGATAAAAAAAAACATGTAGACATAAAAAAGTAAATTACTACAACATTAACTTAAATTAAAATGAAAAATAAAATATAAAAATTAAACATTAAAAACTATAATCGTATACTATACAACAATAACACTGTTTGAAAATTGTAAATATGGCACATGTGATTTTTTTTTAAATAAACTAAATTTGTGTCTTGACCACAGACTCTGTTTGTGTTTGAATGCACAAATGCATTACCTTAAACTTCATTACTTCACTTACTCTTAATGCTGCAACAGCTTCACATCACATACATTTTTAAACATTTAAAAAGGGTTGGCCTAAAATGTTAATGCTTTTATGTAAGATGCATACTTTGAAATTTCCGCAGAAATATTTAACCAGCCAGCTTTGTCCTACTCTTTTATTTGTGATCATGCACACTACTGTTTGTGTGATGAAGCTGAACTGGACTGAGGACGAGCTGCTGGCTCACCATGTAGTATCCTGGAAGCAGCTTCTGCAGGAACTCAGCCTCTTTGTGCATGACGGTCTTCAGGATGAATTCATCGTCTCGAGTGACGTAGAAAATGGAGCCGCTGGCACCGGGGTTTGAGAGCTCGATCAAGGGCTCATTACAGAGAGAATACTGCAACAAACACAGAGACGTCAGAGAGACGTCTGATTAATCAATATTCGCTGATATGATGCAGCTCTCCACTGAGTCAGACTTTTGTACTTTTTGGAGCTTTTATTAATATGAATCACCATCCACTTTTATTGCATGAAAAACAAACAGCGTCTTGTGTTCCACAGAAGAAAGAAAGTCAAAAATTTGGTGTAGAAATAATTTTCTCTCAGAAATCGCTAGTAAATTTAACAAACAGGTACAAAGAAATGGCAAGAGACACACTGAATTACACTGAAACGTTTCTTGTAAAATGTACTTCAAAAATTGTTTTATTTATTACAACTATGAAAAATATATACATTTTTTTTTTTTAAAGTGTACAGATTTGGAACAGTGTTATTTTAATAAAAATAAGATACTATTATAGTTTTTGAATTATTTTGTTTTTATATTTTGTGTTTTCATTTTAATTTTAGTTAAAGTTTTAGCAATTTTGTTGTGTTTTTATCATTCATAATTTCCTTTAAATATCTCTTTATATTTTTAAATAATTTTTTACTTCAGTTTTAACTAGCTAAAATTAAAAAAGTTTTGTTTTAATATATACGTATATATTTATTTTCATAAAATTCTATTTCATTTTAAGTAACACATTTTTAAAAATGTTTTACAGTAGTTTTAGTTAACTATGATAACCCCGGTTTGTAACATGATAACAGACTTTCCTTCATTGTGTGAACCATTTCTTTTTTTTAAAAGAAGCAACATAAGGGCTGGGATCTCACACTCACACACTCTCACACACACACACACACACACACACACACACACACACACACACACACACCAACACAC
>NW_015536538.1:1725565-1728848 GCF_001515605.1 Sinocyclocheilus anshuiensis
TCACCCTCCTGTCACGGGCCGTAGTCACACAGCCCAGCCGGAGGCCCAGTAGGGGGCCTCCACACACACACACACACAGACACACAGACACACAGACACACAGAGACACAGAGACACAGACACAGACACAGAGAGACAGACACACACAGACATGCAGAGACACAGAGACAGACACACACACACAGAGACACAGAGACACAGACACACACAGACACTTAGACACACGCACACGCACACGCACACACACACACACACAGTCATTCAGAAAGCATCACTCAAAACAAACAGAAGTGAGTCAGGAGAGTCAAGAGTCTTTTTTGGCATATTTGATCTGAAGCAATACAGAAAAATCGAATATCTCAATATTCTCATAGATTCTCATATATCTCACTGATTTCTCATAGATGTTTTTAAACAAAGACTGAAAGAGTTGATGGTGATGACGCTGAAGTCATGTGACCGTGATGTCGTTTGTTAGCCTACGTTCAGCTTCTACGTTCCTACGTTCAATCTGCCAATTGTATTTAGGCTTTTGTGAAGATTATAAGAAGATGAACAAAACATGTAAGGATCATAAAGTTTTGTGGCTCACAGAACTAATTTTCTGCAATAATCCAAAAGCCAAAGGAAAAATCTTATTGTTTCTTTTGTCGAGGGATAATATGTCAAGAAAATATCTCAAAATACTAAAGACCTCCTGTGCGTACATATATGAAATAACACACACAGTTATTAGTGAATGAGAGCCAGTGTTTGCGGCGTGTCTCACCAGATAGTCGTCCGGTCGAATCCCGAAGAGCTCTCTGAAGTAGCGGAAAGCCACCGGAGCGTATGTTTTAAACCTGAAGTCTGGATAGTGATGTGCCGGCGTCAGATTACTGCCTTCACTGAGAGAGACACACACACATCAAATCTGGATCATCTGACTGATCAGCAACAGGATTTATGATTTTATATTCCACAAAATTACACTTTTTATTGCAGAGTGGAAGAGACTTATTTTCAAAGACATTAAAAAAAATTGTCAATACTAGTGTAATATATTTTTTTTCAAAACTTTACACACAAATCCAAGAATTGCACACACAAAATGCTAAATGCCTTGAAGCACTGCATTCAAAATATCACAAACACATCTCAAAAGCAAACATTTGCAAACACCTTTGCCCTAATATCAATTCCTGTTAGATTTGTGTGTGTTACATAGAGAATTGTGTGTTGTGTTTTGCAAAAAGTGTTTTATGAAATTGAAAACTGAGTCAAAGGCCGAGAATTAGTGTATGGTTTTGCAGATTTGGTGTGTGCTTCTGCTGTTTGAGTGTCAGCTTTCAGAAATTGTGTGACAAGTAAAGATTTTTGTGTGCAAGCAGTTGAAAAAAATTGTAAGTGAATTAGTACGGTGGCCGTGAAGTACAAGGCAAATCACAATTCTGAAAACAAAATAACAAATTACAAACGCAAATGCAAGTCTAAAAAACAAAATAACAATTCAGAAAGCACAACAACAATTCAGAAAACATTATAACAAGTCAGAAAACACAACGACAAATCCGAAAACAAATTAACAAGTCAAAAAACACAACGACAAATGGCAAAAGATGGGATCGAACCCGGGTCGATCGCATCAAAGAAGCTAACAACAAGCACTTATCCATCTGCGCCACTGGAGCTAATGATTTACAACCACTTTTAACTAAATGTAAATATACACCCCGTATTTTTTATTCCATAGTAAGGGCAATTCATACAATACATTTAAACTGAGCTACTTTAATACCATCTCCGAACTTTCTACCACGACTCTGCTGTTCTTCGGCTGGTTCTTCCTGTATACGTTGATTGACAGATGTCTCGTCCAGTCAGCGGTGAGTAATCCCAAACCAATGGCGCTGTCTCAAACTATACCTACCTCTTCCGGTTTGTCTGATTTGTCGTTGTGTTTTCTGACTTGTTATAATGTTTTCTGAATTGTTGTTGTGCTTTCTGAATTGTTATTTTGTTTTTTAGACTTGCATTTGCATTTGTAATTTGTTATTTTGTTTTCAGAATTGTGATTTGCTTTGCACTTCTCGGCCACCGTAAATTAGCTGCTCAGCCCATGAAGCATTGAAAATGATGTAATAAATCAATACACAATATAAACAATCAAACGAATCAATGATACAATATAAAAATAGACAGTATTTTTGTCTAGTACAAATATCTAAAAATACTTACTTGAAAAGCTAAATTACTTGTGATATTAAGATTTCTGAAAAGGTTTTATGAAAAAAAAAAATCTGCCAGTGAGCTCAAAAAAATTACCTTAATTCAAAGAGAAAACAAAGAAAAATGTTCTGACCCAATGGCAGATATTTTTTTCTTGTTTTCAGCAAAATCTCACTTAATTTTGATAATTATTTTAGAAAGTAAGACTTAATATCTTCCTAAAAAAAGCATCGTAAATAAATATTTAGATTTATAAATGTCTAGATATTTGTAGTGGAAAATAATTGAATGAGAAAAAAAATGTTGCGCAGTGGATTGACTTATAGATTGTAAGAATAAAATTATTAGAATTAATCATTAGAAAAAATATACAGTACATACGTATATATTTGAAGTTTATTGTATGTATATATATATATATATATATATATATATATATATGTTATATATCAATATGGGGTGCTGTGTGTACATTAATGAGGAAAAAAAATTAACTTAAATGATTTTAGCAAATGGCTGCAATATAACAAAGAGTGAAAAATTTAAGGTGGTCTGAATACTTTCCGTACCCACTGTATATAGATATGGCAGTGAGACTATATGAACAGATGGATTTAACTCTCTGGTGCAGCAGAACTCTCTCTTACAGACCTGGGGAAGAAAATGCTCTCCACCACGTAGAAGTCTTGCATGAGGACGTCGCGCTCGGGTTTGGAGCTCAGGTTACCCACAGTGTAGCCGATCCCCAGCTGAATGGCTCCTTTCAGGGCAGACGAAGTCGTCTGTCAACACACGAGACAACCAACACTTCTGACACGTCCAACAATCCCTGACATACACTGACTGCAGAGCAGCACACACGGGACCACACAGCAAACTATAAATATAAAGTCTTTGTAAAAATGTAATATATATGGTAACACTTTATTTAAAGGTGTCCTTGTTACACGTTACATGTACTTACGTTTATAATAACAATAAATTATTATATATTCTAAATTACATGCACGTAACTCTAAGCTAGGGCTGCACGATTAATCGCATGCGATATTTAACGCGCATCTTATCAGTAAAG
>NW_015536538.1:1729046-1737220 GCF_001515605.1 Sinocyclocheilus anshuiensis
ATTTTTTAAAAATATTTTGCTAACATACAATTAAAAAAAACTTTTCATATAAAATATATACATATTTTAGATAAAATATATAATTTTATATATATATATAATTATCTACAAATACCACGTGAAAATGGTTTTAAAAAAGTTTTTTCTTCATAATAAACCAATTTATTAGCTAATATTTGGAGCATTTTTAGATTACCACCAATAATTACTAGAATGTTAGGTTCCCTTTGTGTCAATAGACAATGCACAGTAATGTTTTAATTTACTGAAATTATTGTGTATAAAGTCATTAGACTTGGCAATTTTAATGTCTCATTAGCTGTCAATAAATCATGCTATATCATATATAATGTAGTACGTGTATATGCAATATGCAATGAAGTCAAAAAGTCATTTTTAAAATCCTAAAGCTGTCTGATGATTTCCAGAATTAAATGAGAAAAAAATCCCAGATGTCCAACATGAACACTTTTGGAGCACACTGTATATGTCAACAGCCTGAAGTAAAAGATGACTGAAATTGTGATTGAACTTGACCAGATTGCAGTTGAGCTCGAGACACTGTGAAGCTGATGTGTGACTGAAGATGCACCTTCTTGTAGGTGGTTTCACCGGATGCATCGACCCGCCTGTGACCGATCTTCTTCTCAAGGCCGGAGCTGGAGTGACACGAGGACGACGGCATCTGAGAAGAAGAAAAATCACAAATGAGATCTCATTAATATGTCTCAATTGTTTCTCATAGACAGCAAAGAGATTAAATGGAGATTTGATCTCCCAAGGTGATCTCCAAATGATCTGAGCTGCTATCCACATGCATCTTATAGCTCTATACTATATGATTCATTTGTGTCTATTTTTATTTCTCCTGAGGAGTTTTAGGAGAAACATTTGAGATAAAGTTGACACTTCAATTAACCTTAAAGAAATAGTTCATCCAAAAATGAAAATTTGCTGAAAATGTAGTTTAAGTTTTTGTTTATGAAATGTAGCATTGCATCAGTGTCTCAGCAATGGATGCTCTGCAGTGAATGGGTGCCGTCAGAATGAAGAGTCCAAACAGCTGATAAAAACATCACAATAATCCACAAGTAATCCACACCACTCCAGTCCATCAGTTAACATCTGGAGAAGACAAAAGCTTAAACAAATCCAGCATTAAGATGTTTTTAACTTCAAACCACTTCTGGCCAAAAAGTCCATAATCCATAACAACTCTTCCTCCAGTGAAAAAGTGCATCTCCTGTTGTCTCTCACATTAAAATCCAGCCACATATTTGTTTAGAGCTGTTTTGGCTTGTAAACGGTGCACGGTGCTTGCAGATTTCTCTCCTGATTCAGACCAGACCACTTTTTCACTGGAGGAAGCGTTATTATAGATTATGGACTATTTTAGCCATAAATGACAGTATAAACGTCTTAATAATGGACTTGTTTCAGCTTTTGTCTTCTCAAGACATTAACTGATGGACTGGAGTGGTGTGGATTACTTGTGGATTATTGTGATGTTTTTATCAGCTGTTTGGACTCTCATTCTGACGGCACCCATTCACTGCAGAGCATCCATTGCTGAGACACTGATGCAATGCTACATTTCTCCAAATCTGATGAAGAAACAAACTCATCTACATCTTGGAAGGCCTGAGCACATTTTCAGCAAATTTTCATTTTTGGGTGAATTACTTCTTTAAATCTCAATTTCTGAACCCTCAGATCAAAAACATTTTCCAAACACTTGAATGCTTAACTCTTCTCAAAGACTGCATTAAGTAACACTGGAGTTGTATGACCAAAATTATTGATATACAGATAATAAATGATGCTTCACCTCAGTTATGTAGGTCTTCTTAAAAGCAGCGTCTGAAATGAGGAGAGGAAGAAAAGAGACATTATGACAAATGCAGATCATTTTAAAAAATGGCTTTGCTAATAAAACAATAAAAGATAAACCTAATAACAGTCTATATAGGTGAGCAAGTGTTTAGAATGCTTACTGCGCAAAAAAAGAGCATGCAAAATACCAGTATGCAACAATGTTGTCACATGACCTCATTAAGTTGCACGTCTGATTCATTAAAATAAATATGATTATTTAAATTTTTTTTTGCAGTTTTCTGTAAAAACGTCTTATGGCAGTCTAATTAAATAATAAATCGTGAAAGAGATGTTTAAAATCATGCATTATATTACTTCCTGTTGAGTCATCACATAGGAAGCGGAAGGTCAAGTCGGATACATTAACCCAAACAGTGTAAACTGCACATTTTGGGAACTATAATATGTCACTGTATGTATACAGAAAGTCCAAACACGCATACTGCAGAACTAGTATGAAGAGTCTGCTATTCTGAACACACACTGGTTAATGTGTGAATATCAGTTCAAGGACAAACGGCGGGAGTCTGCAGCTCTGAGCCTCGCAGTTATTTCACACTGCGCTTTTCTTGCACATGTTTCTGTGTCACTGAATTCAAGGGGAGGGGGCGGAGCTACAGGCAAGTAAACCTGTCAATCATTCCTCAGCACGTGCCGGCAAGATAACAGAACTGACCTGCTTTACACCCGAGAGGAGCGAGACAATTTAATAACGGGGAATTAGAGCAGTAATACAGCGCTGAATAATCCTGGGACACGGATGAATCTCATCAACACATGGCCAGGTCATATTTTTAGCACACAATCAAAAGAAAATAAATAACAAAATAAGTTTTACATAAATACAGTTAAAGACTGCTTATTTTGAGACCAATAAATTTGTGTTATATCTCTATTATATATATATATATATATATATATATATATCAAAAGAACATGAAAAACATATTTTGCATAAAGAAAATTTTCTCATTTCCTCATTTCAGGACAAATATATTTGCTTTAATATATATATATATAATGTAATATAAATATATTAACATAACAATAAATGTGCTTACATGTCAATACATGTAAATAATGTTACCGTGTAAATATATATATAGAGAAGAAAAAAAAAACACATTTTGCATAAAGAAAATTACATAATAATAATAATACATAACATAATAATAATAATAAAATAATAAATGCACTTAAATGGCATAATATATATATATATATATATATTACACTGTCATTATTTTGATGACATTTAAACACATTTTCCATCCAGTGGTGATTCTCTCTAATGTAATGCAACTAATTTATTTACTTAAAATCAGCAAAATTGAAATTACTATTAAGACGCATAAATACTCACTATTTACAAAATACACATCATAAATTTTTCCAGAAAAAAACAGTATTTAATTGCCACAATGCAAATAAGACAGTAAAAAGGCATTTGTTTCTTTATTGTCATCATTCCATATATATTATCTTTTTTTTTTTTTGATTTTAGGGTTAAATGCGACATGGACATGCTCTTGAACAGATTTTGTGAGATCAAGAATATCCTCTGTAAAGCTTTAAGTGTGTGTGTTTTGGGAGCAGATGCAGTATTGTTGGCGGTCTCTCGTGGAGGCGCATGTGCTCGAGGAGCAGATAATGACAGCCGAGGAAACACATGACATGTGCAGCCGTCACCTGACTGCGAGAGACATAAATACAGCCAAACATGCTGAGAAAATCACTTCTGCCGCTCTCACACACTCCAGAACCAGAGTCCAGAACGCTGCAAAACGTCCTCGCCAAGAATTTACCATGGTAACCACATTTACTACAGAGAGTGTTACTACATTTTTACACTTCACGAGAAAATGTGGAGGTGTTTGCTTGTGAAAAAACACAGAAATTACAGTTCATTTTAGATGTGTCTGATCTGAAAGTGCAGGGTTTTATCTCCTGAAATATCACACACGAGTCGTTTTACAAATCTGAATCCCAGAATCCAATGCAGACAGCAGATAGCGGTGTTTGCCAAAAACAACGGCTTTAAAAAAAAGAGCCAATTCAATTGTAATCATATTTGTGCCGCTGTGATTTACGGAAACAGATGAGAGTGAGACATGAAGAAACCCGCATTACAACAAAACTCCCACAGGGGAAAAAATATATTATGGATGAAGAAAAATAAAACAGCCAGGGCTATTTTGTATAATATGCTTATGAAAATTTACCTTCGAAATTACAAACCATAAAATCATATTAAATTCATATGGGATCTTTCTGAAACCGTACAAAAGGCTTCAGAATATTTCAGTCATTTTGTGTATTTTTGTTTCTGTAATTTCTAGTGTTAGTGTTCCATTTTGAAGGGAAATATATAGAAGCCCAATACCGCCATGGAAAAAAAGATATAAAAAAGATAATTGTGACATTTAATCTGACAATTCAGACTTTGTTTCTCAAAATTCTGAGATATAAAAACAGAAGTGCAAGATATAAACAGAATTACAAGATATAAAATCACAATTTTAAGAAGACAATTCAGAATTGTGAGATTTAAACTCAGTATTGTGAGAAAAAATAGTCAGAATTCCAAAATATAAACAGAATTGTGAGATATAAACTCAAATTTTTATATTTAAAAAAATCAGAAAATTATGATTTCTGACAGAAATGGGCCTACATATTTAGTAATTTTAAATATTTGGTACAGCAGTAAATTTCCTGCAGGAGGGGAAAATGTGGGTAAAAAATTATGAATACTATATTACTGATATTAATATTAATAATATTTGTATTATTAATATTACTGTTAATGTTTATATTATTATTGATGTTGATATTAATTGGTGAATTATAAATTATTAATTGCAAGATCATAACAATGATAACCATCTCCAGTACTAGATAATGTGAAGTGAATGAATAAAAAAAAAACAAGCGGAAGCAATCGGAAAAAATCTTTTTAACAACAAAGTGACAGAAGATGGTGTGAACAAAGAACTGACTGAGGACTTGAAACCTGAATCCTTGAATATTGCATCACACACGCATTAAAAAAACTAAGGAAAGGAAATTAGTTTTTAACAAACAATAACATGTCAAAGTTCATTAGATGAATCACGCAAACACTAGTGCCGAGGGTCTCGCACCTCGAACGAATGCAGCACAATCTCACATTCACACTGTCAGCGCCAATAACATCACACACACACACACACGCGCACACACACACGCACACACACACACACACACACACACGCGCACACACACACGCACACACACACACACACACACACACGCGCACACACACACGCCATGGCGAAAATATGGGATCACTTAACAGAAACCACATACTTCTCATCCACCACATGATGATTGTTTATATTTAGACCTGAGAGAAAATCTCAACAAAATCTTCCCTCAAATGACTAATCAATATGAGACGTAGAAACACACAGACTGTCGCCAGATGTCAAGAAAACCTCAAAATATGTCCTGCATACTGGATGCTTGTTTAAAACTGCAATGTGAAGAATAAAACAGGAGTATATGGTCTCATTTGGTCCAGCGACAGACTGGATCTCACCGTGAGCATTGTGAGAGAAAGCCAACAGACTGTTTGAGATTCACACCCAACTGCTCACGACGCTTTACGTGCATCTGTGTAAATGATGATTTCAATGCAGCTATGATTGCTGGTCACTAAACAAGACACTAGAGGACTTTAATAGATGGTAATACAGTACTTAAGAGCAGGTACTGAATGATTGCCATATTTCATTTTATGATCTTTACAGATCTACAAATGAACTGGCTGTATGGCGCATGAAGTAAGAAGAATAAAAGCACACAAAAAAAACATGTAATACTGTATAGACTTAGAATAATATTCAATTCTCACTTTCGATTCATAAATGTATTTATCAAAAAGTTGATATTCTGAACAGCATATTATGCAGATGATGAGACGTCCATAAAACCAAAACAATCATAGTAACATATTATGGATATGATATTGTGTATCATCATTACAGTATTCGGTAAGTCTTACTATTTCTCATTTTAAAATGAAATGTGATCTTGTTTTCATGCAATGTACTTTTAAATTGAAAAAAATGGCTGCAATAAAATAGGAAATAAAATAATGAATTTAAAGATTTTTTATGCTTAAAACAAGAAAAAAATATATATACAGACATATATATATATGTGTGTGTGTGTGTGTGTGTGTCTATATAGAAGATTTTTAAAAACAAGAATATATATATATATATATATATATATCACTAATTATTAAAAAATATGAAGATATTTTTGCAGTTTGCTGCTACTGTTTCCATACGATGAATTGATTTGGATAAAACATCTGCTAACTGAACGTAAATCTGACATAAATGAAAGTTCTTACACCATGATAATTATCACTGGATAGTAGATGCAACTACTGTAAATGTCTAAAGATGAGTGATTTCTGCCCAGAAACAGTGCTAGAATCAGTTCAACCCTGAAACATCAGGAAAAAAACAGCAGAGCCGGCTGCAGGTCAGGACACAAACTGTCTGAACGCATTAAACTCAGTCCATCACGAGAGCCTGAGGGAACCTGCCTCTGTATGAACACACAGTCACCAAAACCAGCCCAATTTAACCAGAGAACATGAGTCCTTTCAGCCCGTCATCACTCATTTATAGTCTAACATTCAATTCAGAAATCATACTAGTTCATTTATACTTAATTTAACACAAAACCTAAAATAATCATATTCTCACAGTTTACTGACGGTGATGGACGGTTTGGTTTGGTTGGGTTCTCTGGAGAACATGACAAACTTCATCCCGGCGCTGGAGGCGATCAATTAAAGAGAGGCTTTATGAACATGATGCGAGCCTCGAGGCGACAGAGACGAGATAATGAACCGGGTGAATGTCAAACTAATGACTTCAGCACATAAAAGAGCTAAAAGTTTGTCCCCAAACTGCCTTGAAATGCAACACAGCATCCTAAACGCACTTGAGGAACAATCTAAGAATCATAACTGCTGAAGTTATGAGCCTATTTTTAATCAAAGAGGTGCTGATAGAGTTTATGCATGCAGTATTGCATTGTCATATTACAGTCAAACCAAAAATTATTCAGACACCAGATATAATTTTTGATATTGTTTTTACTAGTGGGTGCAGGACACAATAGTTCATAAATGTAAGTGAGGATAGCTAAATAAAGTGAACTGTGACATATTATACCCAAACATTCTTCATACAGTGGACTACCAGTAAAATTTGAGATCAAAAAATATTCAGACACTTTGACCTGAACATGTTTTACTTAAGTCTTTTGTCTTTAATTGCTAATGCGAACTTTTTACACCACAGGCTGAACAAAATCAAGCATTGCTTGGTAATTGGTTGAGCTAACTTGGTTTTATCTAATTGTATACATAAGTTTAACAGCTGAATAATTTTTGGTTGATTGTAATCCATTCCATACCTTTCTATCAAAGTTATCTGACATTATCAAGACGAATTTGTTCTGACACAGTTTAACTGAGTTCTTGTCATATTTTATTACCATTTTCTAAACTATAGCGAATAAACTGTGATATAATGTGAGAAATGTTGAAGATGTCTAAATACATTTTGGTTTGACTGTATGTACGAAGATATAAAAGTCACAAATACAGACCTCAGATGTCACAGGAGTACCTGCGGCTGGACTTCTCGTTTCTATTTGCAGTCGGATCAGAGGTGAGAGGAGAACGCTCAATGGGATTGACAGCGGGAACTAATCTGCTGCCCTGACAAACTCCACTATCTCTCTGGTCACCTGGACGCTCGCCGCGGCCAATCAGACGCAGAGATTACGGCTGGTTTCTGCTCACCGGTGGATCAGACACATGGTCTGCCAAGCACGAGGGCAAAGAGCGGCAGACAGACAAGAAACACGAGCGGAAACAACAAGGACTCTCAGTCTCTGACTTTAGACACACAAAGACATTTAATGATAGAATATCAGAAAGATTGAGAGAATGGACAACAGAATGAATAATAGAACAAATGAATGAACAAACAAACAAACAGACATGATAGACAGACAGACAGACAGACAGACAGACAGACAGACAGATAGATGATAGACAGACAGACAGACAGACAGACAGACAGACAGACAGATAGATGATAGACAGACAGACAGACAGACAGATAGATGATAGACAGACAGACAGACAGACAGATAGATGATAGACAGACAGACAGACAGACAGATAGATGATAGACAGACAGACAGACAGACAGATAGATGATAGA
>NW_015536538.1:1737241-1740821 GCF_001515605.1 Sinocyclocheilus anshuiensis
GATAGATAGATAGATACAAAGATATAGAGAATAATATATCAAACAAACAAATTAACGAACAAACAACCAAACGATTTCATGTCTAAATGGGAAATTCCTGGTGCAAATATGATGACAATGAATAAATGAAAACACACACCAGACACATATTTCACCACGGTAAAGTAAGTGACATGACAGTATGTTTTTTTTTACTCAAAACTAACCAGACTGGAAAGTTCCGGCGACGGTAATAATAATCTCTGGTCACCGTCAGACTGTACTGGAATGTGCTGGGATTAAGGTCAGGACAGTAAACACACACACACACACACACACTCGCAAACACACACACACTCGTGCACACACTCACACACACACACACACACTCGCGCACACACACACACACACTCGTGCACACACTCACACACACACACACACACACTCGCGCACACACACACACAAACACACACCAGAACCTTCTGATGCTAAAAGTGTTTGCTCACATAATGGTTCATTAAATGTCTTTTAAATGAGAACGCACTCCTAATATAATAAAACGATCAACAGCATTATAATCCAATGTTTTATAAACACATTAGTGTATTATTTGAAATACTGCCTTACTGTAGCACTGCAAATATATCTGTAAACGTATGTTTAACAGGTCAGCTTCACTTCAGTCACGTTGAGTCTGACAGATTAATCATCAGCTAGAGTCAACCTGCTTACTGCTTCATAACAACACCAACTCAGTTATAGAGAAATCTGAATAAAAAAACAGTCTGAGCGGTTAAATACAGCGTTGAGACACGAGCGTGTCCTGATTTGAGCTCCACATGCCGGTAAATCAAGAGCAGTTTAAAGCACAGCAAGTCTAGACCAGCCAAATAAAACATTTCATCACAACTCTCCGCTTTCACTGCGAAACCAAGCCTTCTGACTTCTGATCAGAGTCAAACAACCCCTGAACCAAGCTGAAACTCAACTGGATCTAATAGCAGTTTCACAATGATTAATCATGTCGAACACTCCTGACCTTTGCAGTGAAAGTATCAAAATACAGTAAAAAAAAAAACTTAAACTACATTAGAATCTCAAATACCACAGAACAGTGATGGTATTTGATAGTAAAAGCATAATAAATTATATGATATTGTAAATATAGTAAATCAACAAAAATACATTGTATCAGTGTTGTTATTGTTAACTAAAACTATAAAAAAAATTCATTTTTGTTAATTGAAAAAAATGAAATAAAATATAATAAATATTTATATATTTAAGTATTTGATGAATAACTTAAATTTAAAAACTGTAAAATAGAAATGTTAGCTTGGCAGATAACTGAAATAAACTTGAATTAGTAAAATTGAAATAAAAAAATAAAGTTGAAAAAAGCCTAACAAAAATTACAAAAGCATATACCAAAATGATTAAATGTAAACCAAAATTAAAATGAAAACTTGAAAATATAAAATAATTTTAAATATAATATGAAATAATATTAAATATCAAAATATTCATAAATAAATAAATACTATAATTTGTAATACTAAAAAACATTGCATGGTATCAATACAGTAAAATTAAAAAAATAATAATAAAAAGCTAATTTAAAATATTAATAAATACTATAATGGTATATCAATAATACTAAAGTAACACTGCAACATTTTTTAATTTTTTTAATATTGGGCACTGTATGGATTTGATGGCCATCTGTATTGAGAAAATGTATTGATAATATCTCAAAATGTGCTCAGATTTGTTAGGATACACTCCGAGATCTCAATATTGTCTCACCGATTTCTCAACAAATTCATCCAAGATCAAACGATCTGAGCTGCTTCCCATTCATTTTATAGCTTTGTTCTCTTTAGGTCTTCAAAGCAAGTTCAGGAGACAACGTCGATCCTTAAATGACCCATAACTGAGTATCCTGAGCTCTGAGAGAGCAACATCTGAGCAATAAGGTCTGGGATGCTGTGTGAAGAACATCAGCTAAAGCGTCTTCTCTGAGATGAGAACATTCTAACTTCATCAGCGGGAATGGGTCGTATCACTGCCTGTGTTTGTGTTGTCAGTGTCAGTGAGATGCTAAATAAAGCTCCGGCCTTCAGCTCCTGTTCTTATGCACCCAGTGTTTACATCCTCAGACAAACGCTCAAAATCACACACGAATCCAGCAGAGAAATCACAGATACGGCACTGAAGGAGAAGGGCTGGAACGAGTCAACGGGCAAAGACAGATAAACACTGCCTGTAAACCACACAGAATCCACCGAGCTATACCCTAGCAACCCCTTAACAAAGCACTATCAAAAACACCCTAACAACTGCATAGTGATGCCTTAGCAACCAGCCAGAACACCCTAGCATCAAGTCTGCTTGAGCATCACAAAAATAAAAAAAAATGATATATATATTATTTTTATTTATTTATTTATTTATAGAAATAACTGAAATAAGTTTAATATATATACACGCGTGTGTGTGTGTGTGTGTGTGTGTGTGTGTGTGTGAAAAGAATAAATATTAGAAGAAAAACGTAAACTTAAAAAATATATATAAACATATAATTTATTTATTGTTTTACATAAATAAAATATAGAAAATAATATATATAAAATATAATATTACAAAAAATAATCTCAAGTTGAATAAATAAAACTACAAAAAACAAATAAAGCTAAAAAAAAAAAAAAGTGAAATACTAACTGAAAACTAAAATTAAAATGAAAACAACAAAAAAAAAGAAATTAAAAACAATATTAATATTCAAAATATAGTATATAATAGCAATGAAAGATCAGCCGCTGAGCTGCACTTCTTTACCAAGCCCGACTGTTAGTATCAATTCGTTCAAACCCACAGGAAAAAAAAAACATAAATAAAAATGAGTTATTTAATATCTGAAGTGTTTCTCCTAAAAGATATTAAGATTAAATCGAGAGCAAACAGAGATATTTGCCAAGGCTCCTATCAGAACGTCTCATCCAATTCAAACTGAGACAAAACGCAGATTAAACGAAACATACCCGAGAACTCAGAGACGCCGCGTTTGTTCCAGAACATGACAAAACCACATGCTGCTCTGATTGAAGTGAGCCCACCTGATATCAGAAATAATCAGAATTACTCTGTTTACATGAGCAAACAACACAAATGAAGAATTCAAATGTCATTTAATGCACTGAAGAGCTAGGGCTTGTTGTCTATTTAATCAGTTTAGATGCCTCTGTCTCCTATAAACATTTAAGCATCACTATTACTGTTGCTTATTAACATTCAAAAGTTAGTTTTTTTTAAAGAAATTAATACTTTTATTCAGCAAGCATTAGAGATGTGCATCTTCATTCTCCATAACTGAGGCCAATGCGATACGCATCTCGATGCATAGCCAACGATACTACACATTAAAGGGGTCATATGATGCTACTAAAAAGAACATTATTTTGTGTATTTGGTGTAATGAAATGTGTTTATGTGGTTTAAGGTTAAAAAAACTTAAATTATAAAAAATATATATATTTTCCACATACTGTACATTATTGTTTCTCCTCTATGCCCCGCCTTTCTGAAACGCGTCGATTTTTAC
>NW_015536538.1:1740967-1748313 GCF_001515605.1 Sinocyclocheilus anshuiensis
GACCTCTTTTGGAAGACCAAACAAAGTAGTTTCGCTTTCACAACGAAACACAGCGTCACACACGGCGGCCTAGAGTGAGCGGCGGCCGGAGGGCTAGAGAATGGCGTGGCCGGCGGATTCGACGAAGGAGGCTTGCGACAACCACATGTGGCGACTATTTAAAATATATTCACATAGAAAACAGTTAATTTACATTCTAATAATATTTAATTATTTTACTGTTTTTATTGTATTTTTAATCAAATAAACGCAGCTTTGGCGCAGAAAAAAAATCTTACAGACCACAAACTTTTGAATAATAGTGTAAATATCAAACCACCCTAGCAACTGCCTAGCAACAAGCTAGAGCACCCTAGAAACAGTTCTTTAGCATGGTTTGGGAGGATAAACACACATGAAGTGAATGTCGCTGATGTCATGATGTCATGTGCACTGACACACGAGCCGTCGCCGTGGACGCCATGGCAACATGAAACACGCAGCTCATGTTCTGATCTGTTACACAATCGAAGACACACGACATTATTAATCATCACTCCAACTAATCATCTATCTTTACTGCAGGTACTGAATTTATGCCTCAAAACAGTGTTGTTAAAAAAAGTTACTATTTTAAAAATGTGAATTTAAATACAGCTGAAATAAATAAATAAATACATTTTAGACAAAAAAACTTAAAAAAAAAAAATTATTTATAATTAATTAAAAAATGTAAATGGTTGCCTTGGCAAATAACTGAAACAAAATAAGTTTATATTAAAAAACTAAAATTACACTACATTAAAGCTTAAAAGAAATATTGAAAAAAAATATAAAGGCACATACAATTTCTAAAACTAAATTTAAAATGAAAACCTAAAATATAAAAATAAAAGCTAATTTCAAAACACTAATAATAGCCAGATTTTTAGTATCAGATAGATTGTATTAATACTTTGAATTAGTTTTAATTTTATATTTTCTCATTTTAATTTAAAAGATTTAGTAATGTTTTTGTCATTTTATAAGTTTTTGTTCTTTTTTGAAAATGTCAATTTTTTTATACATTTTTATTTCAGTTTTAGTTATTTTAATACATCAAGTTAATAATGATTAAATGAAAATCAGAAATGTTGCATTGGCAACTAGCTGAAATAAAATAAAACCAAAAGAAATATAAGAAAAAACATTATTTTATTTTATTTTATTTCAAGTAGTGATTGATTTTTGTGTGTGTGTGAATTCTTATGGTTTTACTTTATGGTCTTAGTTTGAGTTATTTGTTATAACCCTGATCTGAGCACAGTTTGAGACTTCCAGGTCTTTAAGAAGTTTTGTGGAGAAACTTGATTTAACTTGGGTCATTTTTTTTCATTAATACTGAGACATTATTAAGCGCTAAAGTCCACAAGTACAGGCTGAAGACAGCTGTGCTCAATGATATCTCATTTACTTACTATTAAGTGTCTGAAACAAAAGTCTTGTATCTTTTAAATATTTGACCAGATGAAACTCTGTCAAATTCAATTCGCCAAAATGCCAAAATCTGCAGTCTTATCTGGGACGGTGGACTTTTGACTAGATTTGAACAGGCTTCCAAATTCTGACAGAAATGTCTTTAGGAATTCTGTACACAATGCTTTTTAGTCAACAAGGTTTGACCAGAAACACTGTTTCACAAAAGCAGCGACTTGCATTGAATTACAAAGGCTGTTAAGAAACAAAATAACACACAAAACACACTAGAAAAGCACTAAAAAGAGCAAAAACAACTAAAATATTTCTTATTTTAATATTTCAACCCCTCAACAACCGTTCTTTTCTTTTTAAGAATCCAGAATTCCCATAGTCTTGGAAAACCTGGATATACAAAGCTCAAGTTTAAAAGTGGAAAGGTCATGGGAAAAAAAAATCAATAAAATCCTAAAACTCCATGGTTTTTATAATCAATATGCACTTTTCTAGTTACGCCAAGCTCGGGTAAAAATTGTGTACAAAATATTTGTAAAAATTATTTTCCTTGATTCTTATCCAGTAAATCATAAATCACCGGAAAAGTCATTCAAATTCACTGTTTAAAAAGAGCGACAACTTTGAAAAACATTCAGATCTTACAACGCGGATGGAATCACAAAATCCATTTGTAAAAATGGAATTTACTGTATAACGCAGACGGAATTTGGCACATCTTGGATGATTAAATCAAATCAAAAGTTGGGCTGTACATGTCACGCTACGGTGAGATAAACGCACAAAGCTGAATGCAAATAGTCTTTAATAAGTCTACACAAGAGTAAATCCAGGACAGAACAGGCAGGAGACACACGTAGGGTGTCACGTAGTAGACCGGATGACAAACAGAGACCAGAACACAACTAATATAGTGGAGCAAACGAGGACAATTAACCAGACACACCTGAAATAAATGACACAATCAAACATGAGGGAAAACTGGGTTACAGAACACAACAAAAGTGTGACAGTACACTTAATCAAATTGTGATATAAACAAGTATGCAAATATTAAACTGCAAAAAGAGTGCCATTTAATATGAAGTTTGCATGTAATTTTTGTCAGATACACAGAAACTTTCAAAGCTCTTCACTGCAGCCTGACAAAACAAAACTTAAATTATAGCAGAAATATATTACTGTTGTACAATAGAATGTACTCAAATAAATAATAAAAAATAACAATAATAATAGTTTATTAAAACATGATTTGTTTTAAGGAATATCACACAATTTTTGTCCATTTTTTAATTTAACATTATGCGTTATTTAATTTAATGTTATGCAGCACTTTGCCAAAAAATTGAATTGTTCAAAACTTCAAATGTCATTTGATTACATTTTAAAAGATTAATTAAACAGTTAGTTTTATGTATTCATTTGATTACCACCATTTTTGATAAATCTATATTCATTCTTAAAACAGAATAAATAAATAAAATAAACGGAATTTCTAGAAATAAACAATATACATTTCATATGGCCCTATTATTGTTACAATTCTAATAAATTATTAAATAGTTAATTTGATGAATTCAGTTTATAAAACACAATTTCTGATAATAAAAATTTAATCAAACCTGAAAAATTCAAATGGAACGCACGGAATTTGGGAGAAAAGGAAATGGATTTTATATTGGCTGACCTAGACTGTTCTCCGTTTGCATTTCTCACCGGGATGAAGAACGGAATTCCCTTTATATGTTGGCTGTCAATCTTCTAGTTCCTGTAGGGTTTATTAACGGGCCTCACACATGGTACGAAAGCACTGCGGTTTCTTCAGAAAACCAGCTTTATGATTAACTCAGAACACCGATGAGCAACTGACTAAACTGCATTCCTTCATAAAAACAAGCCCTGACGCTGGGAATGAAATCCAGCCTTTAATTCCCTCCGAGATTCTGCTTCACATCTCTGTAGGACAGAAGCTCAAGATCTCACAATAACCTTCACCTGACTTCACATGCTGTAAGTTACCTAAACTCATCTGGCCTATACGGCTGTTCTTGCGTTTCCTAACCGTGTGGAGCGGATCTGGACGGCATGTAAATCTGTGGTACAGGTACGAGCATGTCTGAGCACACACAGTTCAGGTTACCTACTGAGTCTGGACTACAGCCATCAGCCTCTACTCCCCAAACAAACAGCACACAACACGCCATTCGCTTCAGCTCAACTCCTTTAGATCTCACGACCCAAAAACTGGTCACGGGACTGTTCTGAAGGCAAAAAACAAGATGCTAGAAAACCTATAATCATGCATAGGTCGTGGGAAGTTGTGGCCTAATGGTTAGAGAGTCGGACTCGTAACCCAAAGGTTGCGGGTTCAGCGCTCTCTCCTACCTTCAATACCACGACTGAGGTGCCCTTGAGCAAGGCACTGAACCCCCAACTGCTCCCCGGGCGCCGCAGCAAAAATGGCTGCCCACTGCTCCGGGTGTGTGTTCACGGTGTGTGTGTGCACTTTGGATGGGATAATGCAGAGCACTAATTCCGAGTATGGGTCACCATACTTGGCCACATGTCACTTCACTTCACTTCACTTCATATTTATAATAGCAGAATAAAGACAGTAGCACTTGAAACCTTTCTGTATAATGCATTACAAAGGTATTTAGAATGTGTTTGGTGCATTATATATTTTCATGAATAATAAGTTAAAATGCATTATGCAGACTCCTTGTTGCATCTGAAACTGGTTGTTTGTTGTGTTTTAATGCATTATACTTAAAGGTGTGACAAAAAGCATTATTATTATGAAGTATTATCATGCATTAACTGTGGCTACAATTATTCATGAGCTCATGCAATGCACAAAAATGTGCATAAGTCATCAAATTAATGCATTAAATATATTTTTTATAATGTATTATATACTGTATATAAAGGCTTGAAGTGAAGTGTTAAGACTTTTAAATCCGCTTTTAAAGGGAGAAAAAAACTGTAGCAATATTCATAAACGTCAGTGTTTGATGTTACTTTCAAAAAACAAACTGTTTAGTTCTGGATTTTGGTCACTAGAAAAACCAGTTAAAAACCACTAATCTACAATATGACTTCAGTGCAACATTGTCAAGCAGACAACTATTAAGAACAAGAGCAAGATCTTCTGAATCTTGGAACGTGTTCAGCAACACATATTTGATGTGCTTCCTCCCATAATGCATCCCGAAACGCCCGTTTCCTTCCTGCGATTGCCCGATATGCTTCTACGGAGCTTTAAATGCATGCATTTGTCCAAATCTGACTGTGATCTCGGACAGAATGACGTGAGGCCAGCTTTATTTTCCAGGATAAGATCTGATCTGAGAGCAGGTTTAACGTGAAGAGCATCTGTCTGTGCTGCAAACACACACTGCTCACACAGAAACAAACGGGATCACATTTCTAATAGATAATCACTCACTTGGCAGCATTTCTTCTTAAGAGGCATGAAATTAAATGGAGAGCTAATGGAAACTATTGCTGAAGTCTACTGCTTCTCAGATGTTTCTCCAGAGAAAACGATCTCAGCAGTCTCGTATCTTTCTCCTCTAGATTTGCCCGATCAAACTTCTTACTTCTCAGATGTTTCTGCTTAGAAAAAGACCTCCGTAATCTTGTGTATGTCTCCTCTAGAGTTTGAGATTTGCCATAACCCAGAGGATTTATTACATTGCATTGCTCATACGTTGAACTTTCAAAGCTCAGGAGACATAAATGAGTTTTTAATTCAAGTCTCAAGTACAAACTTTCAGATGTTTCTCTTAAACACCCTGATCATTTTATTAACTCTGATGAGAAGAAATGCTTGAGTTCAGATTGAAGTTTTTTCCCCCTATATATCTATCTCACTTATTTCTCAGAGACAGCAAAGAGGTCAGATGGAGAAAAAAGGCTGCATTCTGCTTTTCATAGTTTTTTTTTTTTGTGAGAACGTCCTCACATGAGTCTCCTCTAGTATTTCAGAAGAGATCTCAACAATGAGACACTGAAGTCTGCAATGAAAAGTCAGAGATCTCAACATGAACTCAATGATTTCTCACTGAATAATCAGAACTGCTCTCCATATGCATTTCACAGCTGTTCTGTTCACAGCAGAAACATCTGATACAATGTTCAAATTTGAACGAAGCATAACCGAGACCTCCATTAAGTCTCATCTTCTTCTCATCAGAGCTGCAGCAGGAATATCAAACTGTAAAGCTCCCTATAATGTGTCAGCACTACAGTAATACTGAACATCAACAGACAGAAGAGACGGTCATGTGACGGTGGCACACGCTCTGAATCCGTGATGAACAGGAGCACTGAGTGCGGAAAACCACGGCGAAAAAACAGGATTAGCAGCCAAGCACCAAGCAGCTAAAATCATGCCCACAGGACCTGAAAGAGACCCCCTGTCTGTGTGTTCTCAACAGGATATTCTACAGGAACAGCTGTCAACACAAGGAAACACTGTCCAGCTCAGCGAGACACTTCAGAGCAGTATTACTCAGACTGACTTTGAGTTTGCATTTGAAGGACACACTCGGACTGACATTCACATGATGTTAACACACACGTCCCCTACAGATAAACACACACTGTATCTATACATTACGATCTGTAGCCTACAAATAAACATCTTATATTTTATAAAATAATATTTAATAATAATGAGGAACAAATCTGAAATTTTAGTTTATCATGAAGTCCATCTACATTAAAATGAACAGAAGATTAATAATGTATACAGAAATATAAATATATATATAATTATAAAATTATATACAATATATACACACACACACACATATATGCACAGCCTATATAAACAATATAAAATTCTAAATATATCAAAATAATTTGGCCTAAGACAAATGCTCATTCTGATATTAATAAATCTGATATTCATGTCCTGTAGTACTTTGAAGATTGCCATGGTAAAGAATACCATGGTGTTGGGTAAAATACATGGATTTATATCTATTTACACACACACAAAAAATGATATACATATTTATATAACACAAATCTTATGTCACTTAAAAAATGTAGTGTAGCAGTATCATGATTCAGTGATGAGATCTTATGACAAAACCATGGTATTTTAATATACTACGGTACTGATTGCCTTATGCCATGGTCAAATGATGTCTTTCCATGCTATGTTCCTACAGCAATGCAATTTACATGAACATAAACAATCTAAACATTATACCACTTAGAATAAAAATAGTGCTCTGGCAGAAAAACAGTCAGTGATTGTACGAAGTGTGAATACCATGGTACTGTTTGATTAACATATTCATAACCCTGGTACTGTCAGGTACTTCCAACATGACTGTATTATAAATTAATCATTTTAAAACTAGCATGTTTGTATGGAAAAGCATTTATATGCATTAAATCGATGTGTGACAGAAGCCTGGATGTAAAAGACCCCCGCATACCGAGATCTGCAGCATCCATCAGCGAGTCCGCGTCCTCCGCCGCGCATCCTCCGGCCGCGGCTCCCTCCATCGGATCCGGATCAAGCGAGCCGCGGAGCGTCAACGCGAACCAAAGCAAGGAAACACGGAGCGCGCGTCATGATCGGGGTCCGCGGTGCGCCGCGTGAGCGAGTCCGCGCAGCAGTGACGTCACCCGAGTAGCGCCTTTCACAATGACGTCAGCCACGGAGGAACGTACATATGCTGGCATTTCATTTAAATATTATTTAAGTTTAAAGCACTATAAAAGCCTCCAATTTTCCATTAAATTAAACAGTGAGAGGACACATTTACCATTAAAAAAAAAAGGAAAACACTGCAGTTTTTAAATGGGAAAATACCACTCTTTACCGGGTGACCCTTAAACTACAATACACTTGAAAAACCACACACACACACACA
>NW_015536538.1:1748567-1752228 GCF_001515605.1 Sinocyclocheilus anshuiensis
CACACACACACACACACACACACACACACACACACACACACACACACACACACACACACACACACACACACGCGTTCAAGACGCTTATCAACTATAGTTATTTATTCAAGGTGACTATCAAGACACTTAGAGGGGACAATCCGCATGAAGGGTCAGCAAATTGACAAAACATTTTTGTTATAATACAGCTGAAATAAAATTACATTTAAGAAGAAAAATTATTTATTTCTTATTTCAGTTAGTTATCAAAGCAACATTAATATTTTTTGTTACTAAACTTACTAACTGGAAATATAAAAAAAAAAAAAAAAAAAAAAAAAAGAAAAACTAAAAATTAATCAAATAGTAATACTTAAAAAAAGTCAAAAGCATAAAACTACAAAATAAATAAATAAATAAAAACTGAAAGTATTAAAAAAAAATCTAAATTTTAATAAAAACTATTGTTATAAATTATACTAACATAACTAGGCAAAAATGGCAACAAAATTCACAAAATATCCCAAATATTAAAAATGAAAAGGGAAAAAAGTGAATTTCCTTCTTTTATCTCATTATTTGCCATCAGCCATCCAAATCATTTTTAATGTAAAATGCATTTATGTCGTCAAGTCTTGTGCATTACAGCTATTTTTGTATTTAATGCTGATTTTTAGCAGTCATGATTCCACTTCGTTAATTTAAATAAATTTCATTTGATTTATGAAGTTATTTCAGGGTTTCTCGAAATGGAATTTGCAAGGGAGGTAATAAATAATTTATCAAATAATACTAATATAAAATTAAATAATAATATAATTACATAATAATTTTAATAACTACAATAAAACATTTACTGAAAAAAGCAACTTCTGGGCTTTAACTACTACATCTGACTAATAGGGCTATTATGAATTATTCATGTGGATTGGGTCACATTTCAACATGAATATGACGATCAAAAAGCAGCCCAATTTACCTGCACTCCCATATATGACCTGATTTAATCTGAAAATTCTGAATCTCTAAACATCACTCAGTCTAGTAAAGGAAAACATTCATACTTTGTAAAAGAGGCAGCCACACAGGAAGTTCTGACGCTACTCTTTAATCATTACAGCTGTTCATTAGTAAAGCTTCTTCAGATACACGAGTGATTTCAGTGCAGTTCAGCTCCTCTCTGCTCAGCGGCTGGACATCGCAGGGGCTTCCCAGAGAATTTGCACGCCGGAGGACATCAGGCCGTCCCCACCTGAGCACAGGCTTGAGGAACGGCCGTCACACATCTGGGCTTCACCCTGCCAACATCCAGCCATGGACCAGAGAGGAGATGCACATCTACAAACACATGGGACGGAGATCGGGTCTGATCCAAATGGCTACAGGTACTTGGGAAGATCCTTTTCAACAACCTGATGGGACAAAAAAACATTGGACTTAATTTTTTTTTTATTTAAGATTTAATTATTATACATTTAATAAAATGAATAAAATAAATGTAATTGTTTATTTAATTTTTAAAAATATCAAAATGTTATACAATTTTATAAAAATTAAAACAAATTCAAATAAATTTAATAAATGTAGCTTCATTTTTTATAAATAGAAAAATATTTAAAATTTTTTATACAATTTAAAAAACAAATTAATTTAATAAAATCAATAATTGTTTAATTTTATAGATCTACAACATTTGTTTTATAAAATTTAAAACAAATACAAATGCAATGAATTTAAAAATGTTATGCATTTCTAATCTTTTAAACAGACACATTATACAAATTGTATACAATTTTATTTAAATTTTACTACATTTAATAAATTCATATGTATATTATAATTATGTTATAAATCCATAATTTAAAACAAAAATATATTTAATAAAATAAATGTAATTATACCTAATAAAATTTAAAACATTTAAACAAACACAATTTTCTCAAGTAAATTTTTCTCAGATGGACTATTTATTCACCCTTATGCCGCTTCAAACCTATATGACTTGGAATGACATTAGGGTGATTAAATGACGACACAATGTTATTTTTGGGTGAAATTATTTTTTATCGACTTACGCTTGGATCGTCCATCGGTCCATACCTCTTCACAACCTGACCTTCTCTGTCAATGAGGAACTATGATAAAAACAACAGTTATGAGGTCAGAGAATCAGAGAATAAATACCATCTATTAACATACAACTATTTAAAAAAGCAGTGTTACCTTAGTGAAATTCCACTTGATGTTGCTGCGGAAATAAAACCGTTTCATGCCAAATGATCAGTGCATTACAGAGTAAGTTCATCAATTTAAAAAGACATAATACATCTTCAGTAAAAATGTCCGATTCCATATATTAAAGAATTACACAGCCCTTCATCGTAAAAAAAGATATTTCTGCAAATTTGCATAAGAGAATAAGTGACAACTAAGAATAAACAAACCAGTCAGACTCACTTTCCCAGAGTTCCTCTGCCTTTGGGCTGCTCCTTCATCCATTTCCAGAGCGGATGAGCTCCGTCGCCGTTCACCTCGATCTTACTGAAGAGCTCAAACTCTGCATTGTAGCCTTTGGCAAACTCCTTGATCTCCGCCTCTGTTCCAGGCTCCTGTAAAACACACAACACCTCGCTGCTGGATTACAAAACTGAGCACTTAAAGCTGAAGAACCACTGTAAGTCTGTGAGGAGCGTTTGAGTACTGTGACAATCAAGTTAAAGTGGCTATAAATGCTTAATAATATGCAGGGAAGATCAGTCATTCACAGTTCCGTATGCAAATATTGTGGTGACATCATCGCCGCCGGTTACATTCTGACGCTGAACATTCTGAGAGTCAGAGGGAGATTTTCTTTGAACTTAAATCAGAATGTTTGAAGAACACTGTAATATTAAGAACTCTAACAGCACACAGTGTTTTGCACATTCATTTCTTAAAATTAAATGAATACATAAATACACAAACACACATATTAAATAAATAAATGCACACACATACATACATATATATATATACACTACCGGTCAAAAGTTTGGGATCAGTAAGACTTGTAATGTTTTTTAAAGAAGTCTCTTCTGCTCATCAAGGCTGCATTTATTTGATCATAAATACAGGAAAAAAAACAGTAATCTTGCTAAATGTTATTACAATATAAAATAATGGTCTCTATTTTAATATACTTTAAAATATAATTTATTTCTGTGATGCAAAGCTGAATTTCCATCAGCCATTACTCCAGTATAAAGGGTCACTTGACCCTTCAGAAATCATTCTAATATGCTGATTTATTATTAGAATTATCAACAGTTGTGCTGCCAAATATTTTTTTGGAAACTGCGATACTTTTTACGAGATTCTTTGATGAATAAAAAGTTAAAAAGAACAGCATTTATTCAAAATATAAATCGTCTTTGCTATCACTTCTTATCAATTTAACATCCTTGCTGAATAAAAGTTTTAATTTCTTTAAAGAAAAGAAAGAATAAACATTTTCTGACCCCAAACTTTTGAACTGTAGTGTATATTGCTAGAAAAGATTTCTATTTTAATTAAATGCTCTTCTTTTTAACTTTTTATTCATCAAAGAAACCTGAAAAAAAGTATCACAGGTTCCCAAAAAATATGAAGCAGCAACAGTTTCCAGCACTGATAATAAATCAGCATATTAGAATGATTTCTGAAG
>NW_015536538.1:1752302-1768564 GCF_001515605.1 Sinocyclocheilus anshuiensis
TACACTGTGTGTGTGTGTGTGTGTGTGTGTGTGTGTATGTATATATATATATATATATATATAATATATATTAAATTTACAAAAAACTAAAATTAAAATGAAGACTGATAATGCAAATAAACGAATTTTGTATCTCTTGTAAGATTAAATCTCACCCCACAACACAAAATAATCCACTTACAGCTTCACTCGTGTGACCTACTTACAGTCATGACAGCGAACGCTCTTACAGTCTGCTACATTTCGTTAAAAAACAAACGTTCAGGACTGAAAGTTTTTTCATTCACAATATAATGCCACTGCCAAGTCTTCCTCCTTCTGCAGCAAGTATGCATTGCATAGAATGCTCATTTTCTGTATGCATGGAATACAGTATCCCATAATGCAACATGCTTAAATTGCAAATGAACCTGAAGCAATATTAAAGATTTCAATATTTACTCTTTCTTGACTCATTAACAATTTTTAGACAAAACTGGAACAAAAAGCAAAAATAAAATCACTTCTGAGATGCAAACTGAACACCACTCACTGGATTAAACATGCAACGTAATCAGGTCATGTGGAGTCACTATATCATACAATATCACTCTTTAAAATACTGCATAGTGTACTATTCAGTACACAGAATAAAGTATATAATGCACTACAAACTGGCATTTTATTCCTGTACATACCTGCTTTCCAAACTGGTTGCAGGGGAAGCCCAGGATGCGTAAACCTTTCTCAGCATACGTGGCGTGCATTGCCGCAAACTGAGTGTAGTTTACAGGAGTCTTACCTCATTTAGAGGCTACATTAGTGATGATACACACATAACCCCTGAAACACACACAAACACACTTCAGACACCACGACCCAGATTCACAGAGCAAGATTACACTCGGCCAAAGACTAAAAATAACTGCATGCACAATGAAGAATGAGCATTAGTTGTATAATGTGGGTGAGGACAGCTGTGAACAGTTCAGCCAAAAATGGAAATCTGCTGAAAATGTGCTCACCGTCAGGCCATCCAAGATTAGGATGACTTTGTTTCTTCATCAGATTTGGAGAAATGTGTCACTACATCACTTGCTCAGCAATGGATGCTTTGCAGTGAATGGGTGCCGTCAGAATGAGAGTCCAAACAGCTGATAAAAGCATCAACAAATCCATCAAGACGTTTTTAACTTAAAGCGTTAGTTCACCCAAAAATTTAAATTAGGCTGCGTTTTACTCTCCCCAGAGGCATCCTAGGTATATATGACTTTCTTCTTTCAGACGAATCCAAGCATTATGGATTATGGACTCATTTCATATTTTAGTTAAAAACATCTTAATGATGGATTTGTTTCAGCTTTTGTCTTCTCCAGATGTTAACTGATGGACTGGAGTGCTGTGGATTACTTGTGGATTATTGTGATGTTTTTATCAGCTGTTTGGACTCTCATTCTGACGGCACCCATTCACTGCAGAGCATCCATTGCTGAGACACTGATGCAATGCTACATTTTTTCAAATCCAGGGCTCTAGACTCATTCTTCCCACTGGTGGTCGCTCTTTTGCGACTCAGTTGGTCTCACGAGCACATAATTAGGTCACAATTTTTTTTTTGCTACAACATGAGATTTATTAATGCATGCTGACAAACTTTTATCATAGTTCATAGTTATATGGTAACCAAGGTGCTCATCTTTCAACCCGTTCTTTTTCATCATCATTATTTGTTATTAAAATTTTGTGAACGGGAACTTCTCTTGTGCTGCGTTATAAACGATCGTGCGCTTTCACTTTCGCGATCTTGATGTCACATTTTAGAAGAAAAGATAATTGTCTGTTTTGCTTATATCTATACTCCTTTCACTTTTTAAGACTACAACAAAATATGGATTCATTGTTATTCTTAATTAAAAAGCACAACAACAATAAAACAGTAGGCTACAGCTTACATAACGTTCATTAACAAAAACGAATAAGATGAGGCATGGCATACACCACATGCTGTATTATATACCGACTAATAAATTACAGAACGTTTCGCAAACACTGAGGAATCAAATAAAAAAAAAAAGAAAAAGAAAAAAAAAGAAAGAAAGCCTCCATAGCGTAACATGAGGTAAACAGCAAAGATAACACGCTTTTCAAAACGAAAACAAAAAGAAAAGTAAAACTAAACTGGCTGTCGGTGACAGGACTTGTATGTTTTTTTTGTTTGTTTTTTTTCACAAGAATACCAACATGCAGGCCCGGATTGGCGGAGGATTCCCGGTGGGCCGGTCTGTTTTTTGGGCCACGGTGTTGTCACTCTCTAAGTTTTCTTTAATTAAAAAATATGCATTTTTATTCATTCATAGGCTATGGAAGCAATACAATTTTAGTTCAAAAATGTAAGTGTCATTGTTTAAAAAAATGCTTTATTGACTGACGTTTCATAGACGTTCAGTTGTTATGCTTTAAAATTTCATGCCAATTGTATGCATGTATGTAATTTCACAGTATTTTCACCTCCTAAATTACTACACTACTTGTGCAGTCACGTTCTACTCATGGTACAATGGTACAATTTACTCAGGCCGATGACATTTTTTGTATGACATTAAAAGTATTTTTTAGAATAATTGTACATAAATAGGTTAAGCAAAACAAATGTGATTTTTTTTTCTGGGAACTTTTTAACTGCAGGCAGACATACATTATGGTACAGTACAAATATTTTGAGTGTCCCTTATTCTGTCGCTTATTTCCTTTAAAAAAAAATACAATTGTCCCTTATTTTCCATTTCTAAAGTTAAGATTTTTACATCAAAACGAAAGCTCTAGAAAAAGTGAATTACAAGGCTGTAGAGAACAGTGCACTATTGCAGACTCATATGTGACCCTGGAGCACAAAAGCAGTGTTAAGTCGCTGGGGTATATTTGTAGCAATAGCCAACAATACATTGTATGGGTCAAAATTATAGATTTTTCTTTTATGCCAAAAATCATTAGGATATTAAGTAAAGATCATGTTCCATGAAGATATTTTTTAAATTTCCTACCGTAAATATATCAAAACTTAATTTTTGATTCGTAATATGCATTACTAAGAACTTCATTTGGACAACTTTAAAGATGATTTTCTCAATATTTTGATTTTTTTGCACCCTCAGATTCCAGATTTTCAAATAGTTGTATCTCGGCCAAATATTATCCTATCCTAACAAACCATACATCAATGGAAAGCTTATTTATTCAGCTTTCAGATGATGTATACATCCCAATTTCGAAAAATTGACACTTAAGACTGGTTTTGTGGTCCAGGGTCACATATACTGAGGTTTTAATTACATTATTTTAATATAGTCAGTCATGAATTAAAAGTGGGCCGGTCTAAGGCATGAAACTCCAGGGCTGAAAATGACTCCCACTCCGGCCCTGACAACATGTTCATCTTCTCTGGTTTAAGAAGCGGTCTTATACTTTACTTTAGCTTGAAAACCAAATCTTCCTTCTTCACAAATGCGACCACATCAAATTTTAACTAGCACATTCTCAAAAAATTGGCGCAGTCTAGAGCCCTGAAATCTGATGAAGAAATCACTCATCTTCATCTTGGATAGCCTTGGATGTTTAAGTACAATTTCAGCAGATAAAGATGCTTGAGTAAATGAAATCAAAGTTCCTAAATGTACTCATCTGTTCACCTGTATTTCTCCAGAGACACTTCATTTCCATCGATGTCTTTGGCTGAGAACTCGTATATGGATTTGGCCGACTGCCAGTCGTTGGCTTGGGCACACTGCGATAAACAGAGAGAGGTCAAAGATCACAGGGCGTGACGAGTGTCTGCCAATCCCATCAAATAGATACTGAGCACGAGAACAATGATGTGCTATAAATCAATTATGCAACTTCCAATGTAATAGCTTAACTGATGAAATCTCATATTAAAACTCATCTTTGCCCTCTGATACTGTTATGTGTGATTTTTTTTGCTTACATATGCAACACAAGTTATGCAAAACACAAGAAACTAAATATTACTTTACGGAGGGGATTTAGCAAAGAAGTTCAGCATTAAAAATATATTGACAATCTTTATATAGCGATCATGTGTAGAGCTCCTAAACCAAGCAGATTTTCCTGTGTCTGTGGGATTGCTTCATCACACTTACGGGAAACTACAGCGGAGACTAGTCAAAGATAACCAGATTTAAGAGTAATCCATTACAAGCTTACCTGAGAGTTAAGACTATATATATATGACAGTCCAGGCATGGTTTTTATATGCATGAAATTAACAATTATACAAAAAAAAAAAAAGGACAGAAAATACAGATATATAGAGATCATGCAGTGTGGGTTTATTTATTAGTATGAAGTTTTTAGGCCTCAAATCAAGTCATATTACAGTATGAACACATGGCGCGTGGTTGAATGTGTTTTTAAAACATGCAGGATCATCTCTATTTTAAATAATTCCACAACACTGATTTTACTATAGATTTGGGACAGGCAAACGAAACTGTGCGATTGTTGTATTATAATAGTCGACATAATTCATTCATTTTAATAATCACATTGCAAATTTATCTGGAGTGATTTTTATGTTGCATACTAACTAACATTAAGATATCAAATCTTTTAGATCATATTAATTCACCTGCAACACATTACAATAAAATATGCATCACCCTAATATACAAAGAACTGGTGTATTTTAGGAAGCATGCAGTGATATTTAATAAAACCTAAATAATATAATTATTATTGAATACTACTGATAATAAAATCCATTCCAAATAATGAATTTATAATTGATAACTCTTAATAAAATCACTGGTTAGTCTTCACAATAAACCCAAATAGCGTAACTGATTGCTATTAATAATAATAAACCCTAAATCACGACATTATCGTTGATTATTCTTGATTTTTTTTGCCACGTGATTGAATTCGCTAAACCCAAAACAGGCCTGCCGACAAAACGGACTTTAACGAGACGAAACATACACTAACAAAACGAATATAAATTGATTTTAAGGCATAAAGAAACCCACAGAGACATGATTACATTATTAAAGCTAACGAGCTAATGTTCCTCCATCGGAGTGAATTAGCGGAGACACACAGGTGCCACAAATAAACACACCGGACTTTGACCTACTCACTGCAACTACAATAACTAGCTGTTAGACAACACAAACTAGTCTTAACACTCTCTTAGGCGCGTTAAACAGCAGGTAAAGGTGTTGTCTGGTATCTTACCATAGCTCTAGCGAAGCTCTTGCTCCCCAGCGTCCCGATCAACAGCGCTCGCTGAAACAACCACATAGTACTGCGGCACAAAGCCCCGCCCAACCAGGGGAAAGACACGCCTCTTCAGTCAGCCTCAGCCAATCAGAGACGGTGCTCAGCGCTCGCTGAAACAACCACATAGTACTGCGGCACAAAGCCCCGCCTCTTCTGTCAGCCTCAGCCAATCAGAGACGGTGCTTATGCAACTAATGCAAAATCAGGTGATCAATACGTGCAATGCGTATACAAATACATTAAGAGTTATACACAAAACCGACACAGTTTACAGATCATCTTTCAGTTCTCAAAAACTCTATATTCATGGAAAAATACAAATTTAAAAAATATTTCGACACCATCCAGGGGTCCTTAAGCGCCTCTGTGAGCACGTGACTGATGACAGGAGGTGCGCGGAGTTTTAGGACTGTAACATCAGTTTAATAAATAATATATAACAGTGCTGTACTATAATGGATAGAAACAAGTAACAATGCAAACTAAACATTTTCCAAATAATATTTTACGAATGTTAATAGTATTTTTTTCACAGTATAAATTGGGTCTTTATACGTTTAAAAAGGTAAATGTACAAAATCAAGAGAATATAAACATTAGTATAAATTTCACACATTTTAGATCATGGGTTTTCAAACAGGTCTGGAAAAGAGAAAAACAGTGTAAAAAAAAAAAAAAAGACCTAACTAATTAAAATTAAAATGTAATTTAAAGTAAATGTAAAAAAAAAAAAAAACTAAAAAAAAAATGTTAAAATAGAAATATTAAAATGAATAATAATAATAATAAAAACATTTCAATAAATACATATAGAAAATACAATAGAAAAAATGTAATAATGAAAACTGTATTTTTTAAAAATGATATTTTACACATTTATCATATCAATTTTTCACAGTACAAACTGGGTATTCATGCATAAAATATATAGCTGCCTTTTAAATTTCAGGATGCTTAGCTGCATTTATAGGGTTTAAAACCTTAATAATATAGATATTATAAATATATTTTAAATATTAATATTATAATTTATTTTAAAAGCATATCGAGATTTGTTATATGAACAAATATTGCAATTGCAATTAACAGATGTATTTATTACATGTAGCCCTGTCTTACAATAAAGGCTTTTTATATTTTGCCTGCTATGTGAGCGCCTGGACGTGGATTATTTTTGTTTCTTGCAATGGGATCCACTTTTTGTTTTTAACAAATATTGCAATCTGTTAAAAGAACAAAAACTACCACATTTTGCATGCATTATTACAAAAAAAAAAAAACTAAACAGGAAATCTTTAATTTATTCATAAGTAATGTTTTCTTTGTCCTTCGTTATGACAAGAGAGGAATAGCATAGCAACCATAGCAACAGCTGTGTGTGAAGTGATGTCAAACAGAAAAGCAAAAGTGATTTTGTCCAAACAGGTTTCCCAAACCCTTTCCTCTCTGCCATTGGTTCCGAAAAACAGGTCATTCTGCTCCAAACTCACTCACTGTTGACTATATAGTGAACTGGGTTAAGAGGCAGCATGCTCTCTGTGATGTCAAAACAGCTTTTCTTGACTGTAATCAGTAAACTCAAGGAGACACAGTTACCCAGAATTCAGTCTGGAGATCCCGAGGCACGATATTTCTGAAAACGTTCATTAACTCATTCTTTGTGTTACTTTAAGTTGAAATCTGGTGTTTTACGATCATGGATTGAGAGATTATTTAGTTTGAAGTGTATAAGCCTGGATATCAGCATTGAGAAGCACACAGTGGTGGAGCAGTATTTGGTTATAAAGGTGTTGATTTCTGTCTAACAGATGGTGAAGATCATCCGGCCGAGTGAAACAGCTGGACGATACATCACATACAGACTCGAACAGTGAGGACCAGTGTGTTTATTTTTATTTGATGCCAAACTCAAGAGCTACAGATGTTTTGTTTTGCTTTCTGTTTGTCTTGTGACTGGCTTTTCATTGCTGTCTATTTCTTTTTTAAAATTTTTATAATGGAGGACTGAGATTCTTATGATCGAAGGCAACAATTATGAATTTAGATTTATCTTTAACTTCTATAAAAATAAATGTTTAATGAATGGTTTTGTTACTGTGTTATTTGTTATGCATTTTTAATGCATTAATGGCAAAAACAAAATTTTAATCCCAATTTATATAGTAACTTATGAGTATGTACGTATATATATATATATATATATATATATATATATATACAGTATATATATATTAGGGCTGTGCGATATTGAAGAAAAATGCGATAACTCGTTAAATAATGCGATATTCGATATGCGATACGATAATGCTTAAAGTACCACATGCTCAGATGAAACAGTTTTACTCAGCTGTTGCTGAGTCAGTTCTGTGAACTTCTATAACTATCTTGTGTCATATATATATGGTTATTTGTATGCATGTATGTACCAAGAGCTCCTGTAAAACCACAACAAATTCCTTGTGTTTGCGCACACTTAAGTGGTGATCTCATTAATTCACAAACCTAAGCACACACAAGTTCACAAACTAAATGATTAATCGCAAATATAGTAGAAATTACAGATTTATTGCATATAGACGTTTTCTAAAAAATATATACAGTTTCAGAATATACAATTCACTCACAAATGTCTTTAATTTCTGTGGTGTTAAGCATTTATCAGTCAAGTCAAATGGTTAAAGGCTTTAGTTAACATGGTTGAGATGAAGCTACAGTCCCAGCATGGTTTAAACCATATTTAGTTTAGTAAGACAGTACAGTGCTGCTGGAACAACACCAGTAATGAAATATACACACTATTACAAATGAAGCAAATGTTTAGAAGAGAAATATGCATAAACATTTTATAATGCATTGCATAAGCGTTAAAACCAGCTCTGACCAGCAGTCTGGCTGTTGTTAGACCAGTTTAACCGTAACACCATTTTCTGCTTATTTGCCAATAAACTCCAGTGCATAGATGAAACTATAATAAATATTGTAAAATACAACGTTACAAGCTCCTAAAAGAGACACGTACTTTTGAACAAAAATGTATAGAAAAATATGAGACTTTAAGCAAAGCACTTTTAATAACTACAACACACTGACTCACCTTGAGATCCTATTAAATAATAATAGTAATGACGTTTATGTTTGTTTTTACAAGACAGTAATTATTGTTTTTCAGTTGCAGGTTATGAATGTGGTGGTTTATACAGACTAGTGCGCAAACGTATTATAATTGAGGGAATATAACCACCATCATCTGAATCTGAAAGAGACCAACATTATATAAACAACATCCAGTTCATATCAGCTAATATGTGAAACGACACTGATCTCAGTTCTAGAAAAAACGGCATGAGAGGTCACTAAGAATAAGGCAAACTCATATGACCTCTCAATGTTATTCATCTGACTTTTAGGAATTTATGTATATAAACATAACACTTGTTCTCCTGTTGTACATCTCTAATAGTTGAAATGTATATTGACCTGTTTAAATTCGTAATACATCTCGTCTTACTGATCTGAGACCTGCTCTGCGCTGGTTTCCTGTGGGTCTGCACTGACGGTCTGCTCCGGGATGGTCTCTGGAACCAGTCCGCTCAGGTCCAGACTCACTCTGGGACTCATCTGGTCTTCCTCAGTGCTGGTCTCACTCTCCTGACTCACCAGAGGAGGGCGCTGCGGTCGGCTTCCTCTGCCCAGATCCTCCACGTCAGAGTCAGAGTCCAGCGAACGCTCCTGAGAACCAGAGGAACCCACGGAATGACCTGAAGAACGAGAGGAACAAACATACACTTGATCAAAGGTAGGACGGCACGATTTATTAAAAAAAAAAAAAAAAAAAAAAAAAAAAAAATCACACTGAGAATATTTCTACAAATTTTGTGATCTGAACTAAGATATGATGAACATTTGGGCAGTTTAGTACTAAACTACTAATTGTATCTGTCATTTAAATTAAATTTAAATTGCTAATTCCAATACTAATCCTAACATAATTAAAACCAAATTAACAATCCTATGGATACATAATATTATTTTATAATATTCATAATATATTTATATTTTATAGGTTTTAATAATAATATTATTTAATATTTATTTATTCAGTTTTTTCTAATATGAATGAATACTAAAATATCTAAAATATTAAACATATCACAAATCCTCTTATTTCACAAACCCAAGCGAAATAAAAACATATGAATAAACATATTTAAAATAATAAAAAGAAAAATATTATTGACATATTTATTCATTCTAATTATAATATTTCTAATATATATCCCACCAAAATTCACAAACTCAAGCACAGAAAATAATTTATAATATTAATAATTTAAATATTAAAAATCACCAGATCCACTCTTGACTCTTCATGAAAAACCCAAGTATTTTTTAAAAATAATATTCATATTTAAATATGTTAATATCAATATTTAAATAAATAAATGTGTAAAAATGTATATATTTTAATACATTTTCTAAAGACACAAATATTATTGAAATATTTATTAATTATAATTATACTATTTCTTTAATATATCCCACCACATTCCAGATCCACTTAATTTACAAACATAACCACATTAAAAATAATAAAAAAATTACTTAATATTTGTTCATTCTAATATTTCTATTTTTAATATGTATGTATCTCACCACATTCCAGATCCGCTCTGTTTGGCTCTTCATGAGTTCCAGTCTCACAGTCCTGAATAAAGGAATATATTACAATGAGAGCTGTGACTAAATCACACGTCATCAGAAATGTGCTGTGATTAAACCCCATCAATCTCTGACTCTCCTGTATAAACCTGCATACTACATCAGATCAGATATGCTTCTGTGCAGACCTGGCTCTGGCCTGGAGAGCTGACCGAGGAAGAGGACGAGATGAAGATGTTCTGCTGGAAGACGATCAGAGCCTCTACGATGCGCGCCTGATGAGGGTAATCCACCAGAGACGACAGGGACACCGTGGCTCCGGTGGGTTTGGGTCTCATCAGGGTCGGGCCGAACACGATGCCTAAATTACTGGCGCTCATTTTATTATCTTGCTCCAACTCAGACACTCTGACGAGAAAAAACAAGAATCTTTCATTAACATCATACAAAAATGTTTTGTGTTCTGTGATAAACTACAGCAAACTTCAGAAAATCTAGAAAACTGCAGTTGATATTTCAAGCAGTCACTATTTTAAACAACATTTTTCTCATTTTTATATTCATACAGATAAATGCAAACTTGAAAAGGTATATATGTATATATCTGAAAATCTGGACATTGAAAATGGAAAAATGCAAAAAGTTAATGTTATTTCTCATCTACCAAATTTTGTTATTGCATACCTTGTTTTAAATTTCTTTTTTGTCTGCTGAACTCTGATGATTTAAATGATTAAAAATGGACTTAATTAAAATCTAAATACTATTAGATTATTAGATTTAAATTATTAAAATATTAAAACTTAAATACATAAACGATTAAATTATTATTACATTGTTAGACATAAATTATTAAAATATTAAAACCTTAAAATAACTTAAAAAATTAAATTATTAATTACTTTTATAAATATATTATATCATTTTAAAATATAATTAATACAAATGTGTTTTTAATTGTTTATGTCTGCTGAACTCCTATGCCTTAAATTATTAAATTATTAAAACTTAAACACTTAAACTATTAAATTATTATTACATTTTTAGACAAATAACAAAAATATTACAATTTAAATTCTTAAACTATTATTAGATGATTACGCAAATGATAAAATATTAAAACTTAAACTATTACATTATTAGTTATTTAAAACATTATTATAAAATATTATTAATAATAATTTTTTATACTTTTTACAATTATTGAATTATTAAAATTGTAATTATTATTAAATAAAGTACCCCCCCCCAAGGGTTAGTAAAGTTATAGACTTTCTATAAATATTTTATGATACATTTAAAAATATATTTTTGTAAGGTTTAGAGCAAAAAGCTCTATAAAACTATATAAAATACACATAATTTAATATGGCATAATTTAATATTAATCATAATTTAACATTAATCATAATTTAACATTTAATCATAATTTAATATATCTCAAAGAAACATCTTCAGTTCCTCTGTGAATCACTAGCTGTACTGTGAACCCTGCTCTACATTATAAATATGTGTTTATTTTGTAAGTTTTGGATTTTATTTTTGTTGCAGAATCTCACCTGCATAGGTGCTGCACGATGTACTTGAGTGTGGCGATGTTAGCAGGCGGCAAACGCTTGAGCAGCTCTCTGAGTTTCTCCACTAAGACCAGCAGTTCAGGCTCGGTTTCTGACCCACGATCCACCAGCTCTGGGCTCTTCACGCCCTCGCCGGCCTCCGAGGCGTCCGAGTTCAGGCTTTCCTTTGCCAGTCCCATCAGATCGTTATACATACGGAAGGGCATGATGGGCTCTGGGAGCTGAGGAGGAGACGGAGACAATGACACAGTAAACACGCCACAACACTGCTTTATTACAGGAACATTTCCCTGTGTCAGGTGACTCACCTGTCTGAGGTAGAGCTTCAACACGTTGCTGATGTCGTGTGGAGAAGCCTGAGACAGCTCCACCAGCTCTTTACCATTCTCAAACGCCTGGCACAACTTCTCCACACGTGTCTTCACTCCATTCACACGATAGATTCCCTGGAGACAGGCAAAGAAAAGCTTTAACCCTATAATGCCTACTGTATCATATGTGACCCACAAAACCAGTCATAAGGGTAATTTTTTTTTTTTATTGAGATTTATAGATCATCTGAAAGCTGAATAAATAGCTTTCCATTGATGTATGGTTTGTTAGGATAGGACAATATTTGGCCGAGATACAACTATTTGAAAATCTGGAATCTGAGGGTGCAAAAAATCAAAATATTGAGAAAATCGCCTTTAAAGTTGTCCAAATGAAGTTCTTAGCAATGCATATTACTAATCAAATATTAAGTTTTGATATATTTACAGTAGGAAATTTACAAAATATCTTCATGGAACATGATCTTTACTTAATATCCTAATGATTTTTAGCATAAAAGAAAAATCGATAATTTTGACCCAAACAATGTATTTTTGGCTATTGCTACAAATATACCCCAGCGACTTAAGACTGCTTTTGTGCTCCAGGGTCACATATTTGATACGCAAAGGCCTCTAACTGATCAACATGATGAAAACTTAAACCTGTTGCACACAATCTACTCCATGCCTTCTGTCATCAAGTTGATAGTTTATAGTTTTTATCCAGTAAAAGCTCTTTCAGTGTAATTGTACAAACGTCCAGCTTCAGCTGCTGCTTCACATGTCTTTCTGCTGTCAAATCTTTACTGATTTTTATCAAATAAACGTCAGAATAACTGTAGTCATATTTCTAGAAGAAAACTTACTGTACTGAAGCAGCTTTGCTTTACTTGATTCTCCATAAAATCATGTTCAAATGCAAGTCTCAAATATGATCATCAGGCTTTTGAGGAACGTTTATTTCTTCATCTCACAATCATCATTGGATTGCATTGCATTATATGTTTGGATCATTTCAATCTCATCTTACTAAGACATATTATTGAAGATATATAGAGAGATGACTGATATGTATATCATGTATGTAAGTAGTCTATTATACTGTTATGAAGATCTCATTGATTTACATTATAGGCATCAGAATTTCATCTCTTTGTCCATATAAATATCAGCATCCGCACCAAATTAAATATTTTTGCTCAGTTTGATGCTCAGAATAAAACTGAGCTGTTTTCTCCTCCATATTCTCACTATATCAGACTATATGAGCCATAAAAGCCTGATGTACAGTATCAAATATTATACTCAACCAAAACGCACATGCAAACTTTTTGAAAGATTTGTTTTTATATTTTATCTAAAGGTTTAATAAACTGTTCCATTTTTTTCTGACTATTATTTCATGTCTGGCTTAAAAGTGTTAAAAACTGTTTTGGGAATAGTGTTCAAATCTGCAAAATGAATAAAAAACATGTATATAAGCAAGTGATGCAATTAACCAATAATTTATGTGCATATCTCACATGCATATGATGCATAAATATGTTTATTTGCTCTTTTACATTAATTTTTTTGGTAGCCTGCGTGAGAATTAGGAAGTTGGCATCATGTATAGCAGAGGTAAACTGACCAATCAGAATGAATATGCAAATAACAATACATTTATCAGACATAAACATTCAAACCAATCAGATAGAAAAATGCAGGAAGAACAGCTTGATTCTTTTCAAAGCTTTCCTCTCGCACCTTCATTTTGAGTGCTCTCCTCTCGATCTCAGTGATGCATTTCTTGATAATGAAGGGAACGCCCTCCACGTCGCCCAGCAGGACCTGAGAGAAATCACGGCCGAAGAGCTGCAAGCGCCCCTGGAGTTTCTTATGACCGCACTGGATGGCCAGAGACTCCAGACACTTCTTATGACACGCCAGAAAACACTAAAACACACGTTACACTATCGGTTGAGAACAAAACTTGAACTGAATAAAGCTAAATAACACTACTGTCTTCTTTAGAGCTGCTTTACAGCTGAAACTGAAGTGGTTTCATAATTGAATTCATTGTTTTTTTCTGTGAAGCAGTTTTGAAACAATCTGTATTGTATAAAGCACTATATAAATAAATGCGACGACGTTGTACATCAGTGATCTGATCGAACAATAAACTTGTTTTACACAATCAGTTGATTTGCAGGTATCAATCTACAGTTTCATATGATTCAGTCAACAATATAAATCCACTGAAATGGTCTCACCTCCTCACATTCTGCTCCCTGGAAATAAACGTAGCTGTCACATTCCCTGCACTTTGATGGTGTGCGCAGTTTGCGCAGCCGATGGGTTTTTGCAGCTTTGGACAATCCCACGTTTCTGAAAGGTCCAGTGGGCGCCGCGTTTTCTGGTTCAATTCCATTTATACCTAAAACACAACCAACGCCCAGACACACTCAACATATATCACTATGTACTACACATCCAAGATGTAGATGAGTTTGTTTCTTCATCAAATTTGGAGAAACGTAGCATACTTGCTCAGCAATGGATCCTCTGCAGTGAATGGGTGCCGTCAGAATGAGAGTCCAAACAGCTGATAAAAACATCACAATAATCCACAAGCAATCCACACCACTCCAGTCCATCAGTTAATGTCTTGAGAAACCAAAAGCTGCGTGTTTGTAAGAAACAAATCCATCAAGACTTTTTTAACTTTAAACCGTTGCTTACAGCTAAAAAGCGAGTGTCCATAATCCATAATAACGCTTCCTCCAGTGAAAAAGAGAATCTCCTGTGGTCTCTCACATCAAAATCCAGCCACATATTTGTTTAGAGCTGTTTTGGCTTGTAAACGGTGCTTGATCTGTGCAGATTTCTCTCCTGATTCAGACCAGACCACTTTTTCACTGGAGGAAGCGTTATTATGGATTATGGTTTGAAGTTAAAAACATCTTTATGGTTTTGTTTCTTACAAACACGCAGCTTTTGGTTTCTCAAGATGTTAGCTGATGGACTGGAGTGGTGTGGATTACTTGTGGATTATTGTGAAGTTTTTATCAGCTGTTTGGACTCTCATTCTGACGGCACCCATTCACTGCAGAGGATCCATTGGTGAGCAAAGTGATACAATGCTACATTTCTGCAAATCTGATGAAGGAACAAACTCATCCACATCTTGGGTGACTTGAGGGTGAGTAGATTTTTAGCAAATTTTAATTTTGGCTGAACTATTCATTCAAGTTTCTGCTTCTCAGATGTTCTCTGTAATCGGTCACTCACTTTGTTCAAACGGGGTCATGGCACCATCTCGCTCCTCTAAATCTTCATTGGATGAAAATGTGGCTGCAGAAACTGGCCTTGAAGGTTTTGAGATATCACCTGAGACCGAAACATTACACAACATTATTGTTTTTAAAAACGATTTTATTACCATATACCAGACTGGTCTGGATTTGTTTCATACCTGTGCTGGAGGTCGGGGATCCCAGTCCACTTCCCGGACCAACACTGTCAGTGTCACTCAGGGTGGACGGCCAGGACTTATGAGCTTGATGATGGTCTCTACCTGCAAAAACAACACATGACCACTTAAAATTGCAAGGCAGCCACAAGGGGCGTTTAAACTGACAGCATCTCTTCTAATGTATAAATTAAGTACATGTCCTGTGTGTTCGTCCCTTAAAAGCTGATTTCTGTTCATTAAAACTGACCTTGACCTCGTCTTTGTTTAACCACAGTTCCTTCCCCAAACCCCGCCTCCTCTGCAGTGGGCGGAGCTTCAGAGCTGTTCTGCCGCTGGTCATTACAGAGACTGTTGTTACGGGTCCGAACGTGCCTGATTAAAAAACAACAACTCCATTTCCTTCTGAATTCAAAACCATGTTATTTCAACATTTCATTCAATTCCTGAAGCATTTAAGTTCTCATTATACTTTGACCACTGATCTTTAAAGCAAACGATGTGTTCTAATTGGATGTCGTCTTACTGGTGGCTGGATGCGGAGTACGGCTCAAACTGGTACTGGACAGGCAGCTCTGTGCGGAGCTGCAGGTTTTTGACGTATGCAGCGTATTGCTGACCCAGATCGTACAGCTTACAGCTCTCACAGAGCGTCTGGAAATGCACCGGCAGCGCTGCTGTCTGCACATGCATCGTCTGATAGTACGAGATGGTGCACTGGACAGAGAGCAAGAGGATGCATCAAACACACAACCGGAGCATAAAATGACTAAATCTCTCTGTCCAGTTGAATCAAGCTTGAAAACCGTAAGCACACAATTATATCTCCATTCCCCATTCCAGATGTTCTGAGTAGTATTAAGAGATTACTGACTTTGGGAATAAGTTACTTATGTCACTTTTCATATTAAAATGATGGGAAGAGATGTTTTTTCTTTTTCATTACAAACTCATGAAAAGAATGTTAAAATCCTAAAGTGATCCTAG
>NW_015536538.1:1768588-1769276 GCF_001515605.1 Sinocyclocheilus anshuiensis
ATATATATAATATTTAATAAATAAATATACAAATAATTAAATATAACACAATAATAATATTAATAAATTCTAACAATAAAAAGTCTATGCAAAAAAATAACTGAATTAAATGAAATAAAACAATAATAATTATATGAAATAAATATAGAAGAGATAAATAAATATACAAAAATTAAATAAAAATAAAAAAGCAATAATAAAAGAATTAAATGAAAAATCAACAATAATAATACTATATATATATATATGTGTGTGTGTGTGTGTGTGTGTGTGTGGGAAACAATGAGAAAAGTTGTTTAGCATTACAATAAAAATGTCTTTAATTGTCATGAAAATATCCTAAAATGATCCATCCTAAAATATTTGATATGCAAAAAATATATAAAATAAATAAATAAAACTCCTGTGGCTCAGTGGTAGAGCATTGAGTTAGCAACACAAAAGGTCGTGGGTTTGATTCCCAGGGAACACGCATATTGGTAAAAAATGTATAGCCTGAATGCACTTGAAGTCGCTTTGGATAAAAGCGTCTGCTAAATGCAATTATTAATTATATATATATACATTAGTGCTGTCAATCGATAAAAAAAAATCAACTAATTAATCGCGCATTTTTCTGAAATTAATCACGATTAATCCCACCTAACATTAAAGTTTTTAAATATACTTTTATATTGCAATCATTTCA
>NW_015536538.1:1769475-1771890 GCF_001515605.1 Sinocyclocheilus anshuiensis
ATAAAAATATATATATGACTCTCACCGCGCGCAGGATCTGGTCCGTCTGTCTGATGAGTTCTTGGATCTGTTTGAGCACGTTCACCTTCATGTCTTCCAGCTCCTGCTGCTGTGTCGTGGCGTCTGCGATGCAGGTGCGATACGTCGCCTCAGCCTCCTCTGCCTGCGGACACAAACCATCATATATCATGAAAATGAATTAGTCAACTTGACTGTTTTGTAGGCATAATGCTATTATTGAAGGATGGAGCAGTTAAAAACGGCAAAGCCACAGCCCATAAGTACTTGTAACTCAAAATTGTTGCATAAATATTATAAAAACACCCCAAAATCAAATAAAATAAATGACATGATATCTTCCTTTAAAAAAATGAAGCCTATTTTAAATCCATTTAGATTTTTTGCATTGTGGCATTATTTTCATGACATAAATATCCCAAACTCTCACTACTGTTATGCATACCAACATTATTGCATTACAATAAAAATGTCTTCAATTGTCATGAAAATAATCTCAAAATCCTATAATAAGAAATAAAGTAATAAGTAAAAATAAGAAATGTATGCAATTTTTTTTTATGCAAATAAAGACAGATAAGAAATTTCTATATTGAAAGATTGCAGGGAAAAAGTTTTTAATAAAATGTAGGAGATGATAAAGAGTGTCATGTTAATCTATTCATCAAAATGTTGGTTCTCTGCACGTGACCACAAAAGCACAGTCAGAATTAACACCTCACACAAAATGTGTGAAATTAGCTCATGTTAGGTCATTTCCTGTTTGAGCTGGCTGACCTTGTTGCGTGCTTCCTCTTCTAGTCGTCTCTTCTTGTCCAGAGCTTTAGTGGTTGAGCCACTTCCTGTTCCGCATTGTTCCTCTTCAACCTTATTGGCCACTGTCCGAGCTCTCTCGTACTCCTCACAGCGGCTCATGTACAGGTGACGTGCCTTACGGAGGTTACTCTCGGCATCGGCCTGATGAACACAAATACACGTTTAACTTGATTTAGCAGGGTTTAGTTGAGTTATTTAGTTAGTTCAGGGTGGACTGAATCTCTACCAGTTTTCTCTTGGCCCTCTGCCACTGCTCTTTAATGTCTCTGCGCTTCTTCTCATGTTCCTGTCTGCGCTGTGTCATGGGCTGAATGAAAAAAAGAGAGAAAGAAAGGTTTAATTTTATTTGTTTCTTTCATTAGACCTGCTTGGGTAAATCTCACAAAAGCTGCAAAGAACACATCCAGGTCACCCAAAATGCCTAAGAAATCTTTATTTAATTAAACTATTTTTTTTACTAAATTAAATGTATTATATAAAAAATATAATATAATACAATAAATGTAAAATATAATAATACATTTAAATACCATATTTATTGTATTATAAAAAATATATATATTAATTATTTATTTATTTTTATCTAGATAATTAAAAAAAAAATCTTAATGCCAAAAATTAGGCTTTATTTATTTTGTATTAAATTAAATGTATTATATTAAAAATATAATATAATACAATAAATGTGAAATAAAGTAATACATTTAAATACAATATTTATTGTATTATAAAAAAAATACAAATATGTATTATTTATTTATTTTATCTAGATAATTAAAAAAAATTCTTAATGATCCAAAAATGAGGCATTCATTTTTTAATTTAAATTACATTTATTACATAAAAAAATATAAAATCATACATTTATAATATAATATAATAAAATATATAATACATGTAAATATATAATATATATATAATAATATTTATTGTGTTATATAAATATTTTAAATATATATTTTTTTATATTTTATAAAAATATTTATTTCCTTTTTTCTCTATTTTAGGTATTTTGAGGTGAAATGTGCAAAACTATTTCCACACTGTCATCCTGCTGTGGTGTGTGTTGTAAGATCAGGTGTGGTACCTGTAAAAATGAGTGTGTGTAGATGTTGTTTGTGGCCTGTTGTAAACCACAGCTCTGCTCTGAGTCCTGCTCGAGAGCCAGAGAGAAGATCGACAGCAACGGCATGTGTTCCTGAGAGAGAGAGAAAGAGAGAGAGAGAGAGAGAGAGAGAGAGAGAGACAAGATTCAGAAACCTGCTCTACTGTATGTACAGTAAGCAGAACAGATTCAGTATCACTTAAAAGAATAGTTGATATGATAATGACAATTCTGTATTTAAATAAAAATGATTCTGTCATGATCCATGCACACTCATGGGATTCAAACTCAGATTTTTTCAGGAGACGTTTTTTTTAAAGGGGTCATATGATGTTGCTAAAAAGAACATTATTTTGTGTATTTGGTGCTGCCTCGCGCGCACACACCCCACATATTCTAGCAATTCAAACTTACAAAAAAATCGCAGTCTGTTCATTATCAAAATAAAATACAGTCAACCAAACATATAAAAGGTT
>NW_015536538.1:1771932-1772572 GCF_001515605.1 Sinocyclocheilus anshuiensis
GTAATAACCTCCAAATACACCTATCCAAACCCGCGCTCGCTCCGTCTCGTATGCACGCACGCATGCACTGTCTCGATCTAATGCACCGTAAATGCCGGATTATTAAAAACAAATAGGCCTACCGCAACGCAAACATTTAAAATCTGACATTTTCCGGAACAGGATCCAGCAGGATCAAATTAAGTACTGGTCATAATACTCACATGATAATAATGTTTCATGTTAGCAACCGTGTGTTTTGCTGCAGCAGCGCCGATGGAAGCGGTTCACTGACTGCAGCACAGCCACACGCGCCACAGTTACGTTTGGGATCATTTTATTTTAAATGCCATAATGTCAGTTGAAAACATTGCAATCGTGTTTTAAAATACAACAACGAGCACCACGTTCAGCGGTCTCCGTGTCGGGATAGGAAACAGTCAACAAAGTAAAATGATCTCAAACAAACTCTCTTCATTTTATCAAATGATCATAATCACATCTATTCATTTTACAATCCTGCTACTAGCATTTTATTCAGACTAAAACCCCTTTAATTCGGGTGAGAAAGCGGGTTTTTTTTTGAGTGGCTTTTGCACATCCTGTCATGCCGGTGACTGCGTGCTGCTGCAATAGACGCATTTTGCTGTATTAAGGTTAA
>NW_015536538.1:1772676-1779319 GCF_001515605.1 Sinocyclocheilus anshuiensis
AAATCTGACATTTTCCGGAACAGGATCCAGCAGGATCAAATTAAGTACTGGTCATAATACTCACAAAAGTGTTTTGCTGCAGCAGCGCCGATGGAAGCGGTTCACTGACTGCAGCACAGCCACACGCGCCACAGTTACGTTTGGGATCATTTTATTTTAAATGCCATAATGTCAGTTGAAAACATTGCAATCGTGTTTTAAAATACAACAACGAGCACCACGTTCAGCGGTCTCCGTGTCGGGATAGGAAACAGTCAACAAAGTAAAATGATCTCAAACAAACTCTCTTCATTTTATCAAATGATCATAATCACATCTATTAATTTTACAATCCTGCTACTAGCATTTTATTCAGACTAAAACCCCTTTAATTCGGGTGAGAAAGCGACGATCGATCATGGAAACGACGATCGATCATGGAAATGATCGAAAATTGACATCCCTACTCCAAAGAGAAAGGAAAAATTGAAATCGCATCATATGACCCCTTTTAAGGATGTTCACGTTGCTTTTTTTTTTCAATTAAACAAGACTCAACAGTAATTGGGCCTGATAGGGTGCAAAAATGGCTAAAAACACCATAAAATGATCTTAAATAATTTGAAAATACTCTATATGACTTGTACGCTACATTCAATGTACTTAAAATATACTGTGTAAGTTGTATATTAATATATTTATATGACTGTTTTAATGACTTTTAAGATTTTTTTGACCTTGATGACAAATATTTTTGGAGACTATTTTAGAACATAAACACTAGTGTTATTTCAATCTGCAAAACACAAACAAACAAGCACAAGGGAAGTACACTGATTACCTGTATGATGTTTTGTTTGCAGGACTGGTAGAGTCTTTGAAGACCTTTAGAAAACTCATTCTCTGTTGACAATATAGTGGAAAATAGAGTCGTAAAGAACAAATAAAATGACCCAGTCCAGGTGGATGAGTTTGAAATGCATTTATATTAAGAATATATTACCGGGATCCATTTAAAAGAGAGACAGACACATGCATTTCAAAAATCACCAAACAATGTCATTACCGAGAGCGATTCTCTTGTCTACGTAGCTGATGATGTCCTTCATGTATTTGGCGATAGATTTGGCGTAATTCAGAGCCGAGTCCACGCCGCCTTCACTGCGCTGCAGGAGAATATCAACTTCCCGTGGACTCACTGTTGACACACACGGTAAACATCAGCCATCCCATATATGAACAAACAACATTTCAAATTTAAATGAAAAATATACAACAGCTGTGTTCCGAATGGAATACGAGAGTAATGCATACTACATACTGAGCCGTATATACGGTTTTACTGTGAATAAATTCTATGCAAGTATGCAGATGTAAATATAAATGTTTCAAAATAAATAGTAGTACACTACATTGTTGTCACATGACCACATTATAATTCATTTGAGTGATGTCCGGTTATTATCACAGAAATAAATAGTTATTTTGCGATTTTTACATAATTTTGTGTTTTAAAAATATAGATAGATATTACATAAACTTAAATGATTGCATACAATTAATTGTATGCAATAATTGAACCATTTATTTTACAAACTAACAAAAACAAATAAAAATAAATAAATAAATAAATATTATTTTATATTATATTATATACAATTTTTCAATATTTTTTCCAGGATATTTTTCCAGGACAAACTTTTTCAATATTGAACTGTTTATCTGTTCACATTATATGCTAAAATATACCAACCCTCAATATATATATATAGGCCTGTCGCAATAATCAATATATCGACTTATCGTGCAATATATGTACATGACCTCAATTATTTTTGGTGACGCAATATATCGCCCAGTATATTTACTTAAAAATGAATGTCACCGTGTTTTTTACATTCCACTTGCGCCTGTGTCTTTTGCAGCTTATCGTACATAACGTGGTGTAGTCATGATGAGGTGCTAGTTCAAATTTAAAAAATGCTTCTACAAAAAATGTTTAATCTGCAGATATGGTCTTGTTTAGGGATCTGTGCCTTTGTGCATACAGACATCTGACAGCTAAGTAGTGATTGTGTTTTTCAGCAATAGTGTGCACCCTTAATTTACAGAGAAAAGAAGGTCAGGGGAAAATCTGTAGATGGAAAAATCTCCAATATATATATATATATATATATATATATATATATATATACACCTCAAATTAGAAGTCAAGCAGGAGATTAAAGTTCTCAGCTCTCAGTTAAAAATCACAGCTGATATCCCTTCATGTCCGTTCATTACACTAGAAATGGTATCTCAGTATCTCACGCAGTGTGCTCTGCTGCACACTGCACACTCTTGAAAATGTATTGTGTTCTGTACGTACAGAAACATTTGCCTATGGGGCACCCTATGCATTCTACGTACTTTCAAAAATAGTAGTCTGTATGCCATTCTATGCATTACTAAAGACAATAAAAGAGGCATTCACTCACTGCAGTCCTGATGGTCGTATTTTCCTCCTCCTTCAGGACCCTGACCTGACGACACCCTGTACAGGTCCTCCATCGACTAAACACACACAGCAAAGGGACAGCTAGTTATGACATTTAAAGGAAAAAATAATGTGCATTATGAAATTAAATGGTGTGGATTTTGAGGTGGAGGTTAGAGTCAGATACATGTGGTGAGATTGTAGTAGAGTTTATATCACTTCTTTCTCCGAGGGCTGTTGGGTAGTTTTGGCTCTTCCATTGTAGTATTACTTCACCTTATATCTTGTACTACTGAGGAGGCAGTAACTGAGCACACTCTCCTAAAATACTCTCGCCATCATATGCAATGCAGCGTTTTTGTCAGCCGAATCCCTTTGACCTAAACTACTTTCTTGAAGTCGTCCTGATATTTTAAAGTTAATCTTTCACTAATTTAACAACACATTTGATTCTTTGATGTTGGTTAATGGTCACATGACATGTAGGTAATCAAATAAAACATTTAATCTTTTTTCTTTGTTTTATTTTGACTGCTAAATTGTTCATTTATTTTAATTTTACATTTTTATGATTTAATTAATTAGCTTTTCATCAACTCAAAATCTCAGTCCAGGAAAACCTGAGCTAGAATGAATGTAAAAAATGATTATATATTTGCATGAATATTTATTATATTATTATACATTTATTATAAATATTAAATATTTAGTTAAATCCTGCTGTACATTTCTATGTTTTAGTTAGGGTATATTTTAGTAAATAATTCTACTGTTTTATTTAAGTGTTTATTAATTTATTATTTTACGACATCAGAATCAAAGGCTAACTCAAAAATAATGAGATTTAAAAAAAATAGTCTGAATGACTTCATTAAGTAAATACTATCTATGTACTATATATTAAATACTAAATACTTCAATGAATTGAACTTCAATATTGTTTTTACAAACAATAAATAAATAATTATATATAATATTTAAAATATTTAATAAAATATTATTATAATATTTGATAAGAAATTATAATATTTTCTCACAAATAATTTTTTATATTTAACAGTTTATCTGTTCACATTAATGTTGTCAATCTAACTGTTTATTTACTCCAAAACCCTCACTGTTTTTGCACCAAAAATAAATGTATTATATCATTGAAGAATTACATTTACATTAAAATAACATTGCCCTTTTAAGTATCTTCCAGTACTAAGCTACTTTTGTTAGTAGCTTGTAGTGCAGTCCTTTAAAAAAGTTTATTGACTAAAACTGAACTGCTTTAAATAATGAGTAATCGCTAAAGTAGCATGATAAACACTGTTCAACAACTAAAGTGCATTTTAATGAAGGAAGTGAGACTTCTAGTTGTTGTAGTTCTGGGAAATTATTTGAGTGTCTCTTCTGGACATTAAGATGATTAATTTGTCATCAGTGTCATTCTAAGAAGTGTTTCTTGAAGACTCACGTTGTCAGGGACTCTGTCGGGTCTGTATAGAGGTGCGGAGGAAACAATATGCTTGCAAGACAACGCAGGAAGCGACCCACACACACACACACACACACACACACACAAATCACATGATTGCCCACATGACCTCACACACACAAAAAAAAAAAATTCAGGGCAATCAACAAATCATGTAAGAAAAGGGCAAAAAGCAAATCACATAAAAGTGCCAATATATTGTAGAGTCGAAACCGAATGTTTAAACTTGGTTTTGACTCTACAATCTATTGGCATCGAAGAATACACACCAGTGCAGGCATTTTGACACTCCGTGTTTTTACCGTTTTAGGCGCGCCACCGAAGACAAATCTACTATGCTTGTCGGTGTTCCACTCACACTCACCCTGCTTTTTTCTGTCGGCGGCAGGGACAGAAGAGTAGTGCTGTCAATCTCTCCCATCAACAACTCTGAAACACTGACAGAGAGAAAATACTGTTCAGATATCACAATTATCAACTAGAAATAGAGAAGAAAAAATAGTCAATATTTCTCATCTAGTAAAAGCTATAAAATGAATGTGGAGAGTGAATCCGTGTCCCACTCAGACCTCGCGCGCAGAATACATCCAGTCAGAAGCGGATTGAGTTCTGTTTCGCGGCTTTGAGTTTTTAATACTGTCGGCCTTTTTATTATCATCTACTATGCTTGTCCGTGTCCCACTCAGACCTCGCGCGCAGAATACATCCAGTCAGAAGCGGATTGAGTTCTGTTTCGCGGCTTTGAGTTTTTAATACTGTCGGTCTTTTTAATATCAAGAATGTCCCGCTCTTTACTGTCTCATTCATTCACGTTCCTTTATTAATAACGCTAACAGTCCCACCCGCAGAAAGCTTTAGGGCAAGTTATTTATTTTTAATTTGGCTCAAGTTAAAAAATATAGATGTGAATCATTACCCTACATTTTTTTAATTGGATGAATGAAACATTTTTTTCAGTGTATGTTTCAGTCCTGTCACTTTTTTTTTTTTTTTTTTACATACTTTTACACTTTTTCTGCTGTTCAAAAAATGTTTCTTTTCGCTATTACCACAAAGCTACGAATCTGAGTGCAGGAGCTGTACGTTACCATAGAAACGTCAATGGTTTGCTTGTGACTCTAGCGAAAAGCTCTGAACGAGCACTGAACACGCACTTTGGCCAGTACAGAAAATGTATTATTATTTTACATGTATATGTAGAGCTTATGTAGGCTTTACAACAAAGGAATTGCTGATCTCTAGTGATAGTAATTTGTGTAATAGATAATTTGTTAGTAAAGGGTAAGAGATCTGGTGAGCCACATAGGTTCCCGACCTCTGCTCTAGAGGATATATACTGTATTATAAAAATAAATTATACATATATAATTCTATAACAATATTAAAAGTAAAATGTATACATTAGATGTTTATAGAATTCAAATATAATTAAATTACATATAATTACTTACATTTTACATAAAAATTATTTTAATAAAATATATTTGACAAAAAACAGTCCAAGAGTGCACATCAATTAGGCCAAAAAAGCTCAATGTGGGTGCTCTACAACACAAAAATAAGAACAAAAACATCAAAGTCGGCACACCACAGCTCCAGAGATAGAGAAGTATTTAATTATGTTCTCACCACAGGTGACGTTTCGAGCTTAAACGCTCTTCATCAGACAATGTACATACATGACAACGCCCTTATATACACAACACTAAATCACATGATTGCCCACATGACCACACACACAAAAAAAAAAAAGTAAAAAAAAAAGTCAGGGCATTCAACAAATCATGTAAGAAAAGGGCAAAAAAGCAAATCACATAAAAGTGCCAATATATTGTATATTGTTTAAACTTGGTTTCGACTCTACAATATATTGGCATCGAAGCAGTTAAATTACCTCAAAGAGGGGGTGATATTCACAATCTACTTTTAAAACGTGAAGCATATTGGATTTACACTTTGAATACTTTATCTCCTAATGGTCTCAATGAAGATTTTGATATTCGCCCTTTTCTTTAATTATTATAGTGATTTAGATGGTAAGATTTACCACATGTTATATCATGCTTTCATTTTTTGTTTTGGATGTATTTTTTGCATTTTGGTATTTTCTTTGGTGTAATTTTGAAAATTTTGCATTTTTGTATTTATGCTTGTAATTTATTGCTGCTCTCACTTTTATGTGATTTGCTTTTTGCCCTTTTCTTTTACATGATTTGTCGAATGCCCTGACTTTTTTTTTTGTGTGGTCATGTGGGCAATAATGTGATTTAGTGTTGTGTATATAAGGGCGTTGTCATGTATGTACATTGTCTGATGAAGAGCGTTTACGCTCGAAACGTCACCTGTGGTGAGAACATAATTAAATACTTCTCTATCTCTGGAGCTGCGGTGTGCCTACTTTGATGTTTTCGTTAATAAAATATATTTAAAAATTTTATTATATATATTATTTCATAATAACATATTAAAATTTTAATTTTAATTTGAATAATAGATATATTATATTTATATAGAATTAAAATATAATTAATTTACCTGCATTATAAGTGGCCTTCAGGGAAATATGTATAATATATTAATATATCAAGAGAAATACATATATTTGAATTAATATTAGATTAAATAAAAGAAATTTAATGTAAAATACGTAATATATAAACAAACTTTTAAATCAAATTATTTTAATAAAATATAATTTATTAAAA
>NW_015536538.1:1779373-1796513 GCF_001515605.1 Sinocyclocheilus anshuiensis
AATATATATATATATATATATATATATATATATAAATAAAATTACTTAATAATATTACATTAGGATTAAAAGTTAATATATTAATATATAAAGAGAAATATATCATATTAGATTAGATAAAATAAATTTAATGTTTATATATATATATATATATATATAAAATGTAATTTAAATGCATATAATTATTATTATTGATTGATATTTTATTTAATACAATTACATTTTAATTTATAAATAATAAATGAGCCGGTATTCGGTGTGAAAGCAGAGCAGCGGGTCTTACTTGCTGCTGAAGGCCACAGCAATTGTCTCAATGGCTTTCTCAAAGTCTTTCTTCTGAGCGTCAGTGGTGCCTTCATAACTGAACCCTGACAAACACAGAGAAGAGAACAACTTCACGGTCACAAACGCCAGCTTCTGCTTTGATAACAAACAAAAACTAGAAGTGACATCACATTTAGATGCAAAAGTGGAAACACCTGTATTTCAGTTGTGCATGTTTGCATATTATACATGTTTTTCCTTCATAAGATCAGATGCTGGTTGTGTGGTATCTGCTCATATCAGATGTGGCTTTGCTCATCTGATGCTTGCGCTGAGTTATTTGCTTCATGTCATTGCATACATAGGTGAGAGTGTGAGGAAGAGGAACCAATGACAGGATTTGAAGAAGATGAGTTTATCATGGCAGTTGAACTGACCTTTGACCTTTGAGATAAGAGTTCCTGCTGCGGTGAGCGTTTCCACAGTGTTCAGCAGAGGGTACGTGCTGATTACCTGCCGCAAAACACGCAGAACCTCCCCTAAACTCTCGTGAACGGCCTGCCTGCTGCATGGCTCCTCTTTCACTGCAGAGACATGAGAAAACATCCTGATTCATTCATTTAGGGAGACATCTGGAAGCATTTGGACATGGGAGTTTATTTACTGTTTCAAACAAATAACTTGCTTTTTTAAAAATTTTTATCAAATGCAATGCATTCACATCAGTTTAAATGTGTATTAAGTGTCCAGATACTCTGTAAATCACTCCAGAACAGCTCTAACACTGTATTGCCACATGTTCGGAAGCAGTCCTGCCTCTTACTTTCACCAAAACATGTCAGTTATTTGTCCACTTCCTACCCACCCAGTCCCACAATGCACTTAATTCTGCTTATTACCACAAGAGGAAACTTACAGCCACACACATGCACTGATACTACGTGTGTGATAATACGGTCATCTAATGAGTTTATCGGGTTTATCAGATGAAAATGTTCACTGCAATTATTTATGTTTCACTTTTTGACAAACTCAAGCCATGGTCTACAAATTAAATGTTTTAATAAATGCATAAATCACAGATCTAGATGAACAACTAGTTTCCACAGTTTGTGAAGTACTGAATCTTAGAAAAATAATCATAGTGAGCAACTTCTCATTAATGAGTGAATGTGAAAAACTTTCAAAGTTTTGAAGGTAGTCATGATTTTACAGCATTTACCCCTTTTTGAATAATTAAAAAATTAAGAAATCTTTTCTTTTTACCTTTTTATTCAACAAAGAATCCTGAAAAAAGTATCACAGGTTCCAAAAAATATTAAGCACAACTGATAATAAATCAGCATATTAGAATGATTTTTGAAGGATCATGTGACACAGAAGACTGGAGTAATGATGCAGAAAATTCAGACTTGCATTACTGGAATAAATTATATTTGAAAGTATATTCAAATAGAAAACTATTATTTTAAATTGCAATAATATTTCACAATTGTACTGTTTTTTTCTGTATTTTTGATCAAATAAATACAGCTAAATAAATCCTATATGAATGTATCATTGTATGAAATTTATCAGAATTATTCTTTGGAATGAATGGAAATTTATAACTCGTGATTGCTCAAAAACAATCCAAATTTATAAAACCTACATATTTATTTCTTAGAAAACTTGCTCTGAATTTCACTTGCATAAAATTTCACTTTCAGATGAAAAATGTGAGTAATTTTTCATGCTGCAGTAGTTGGTCAACAGGCGTACATTTTCATGTTTATCAACAAAATTCAGTCCCAAAAGTGTGTGAGATATGGCGAAAAAGCTAAATATATTTAGCAAAAGTTTTTAACACTAATATAACGTCATAGATAATTTAAGAAACAAACAAATAGTATATGCAACATCTAATGGGTCTCCATACATAATCGGCTCCAAAAAAACCCAAACATGAACTGTTTAACTTTTTTTAAATGGTTAATCTCTTAAAAAATAATTGTAAAAAATCAGGGAAAATAGTGTATTTTGAGGGTCTTAAAAGTACTTGCAAAGTTTTGTTCCCTTACTAAAAATTAAACAGTTTTTAGTATTTCTTACAGGTCAAAACGGACCCGAATGTGTTATTAAATGTAATTTATTCCTGTGATCAAAGCTGTATTTTCAGCATCATTACTCCAGTCTTCAGTGTCACATGATCTTCAGAAATCATTCTAATATGCTGATTTGCTTCTCAAAAGCATTTCTTATAATCATCACAAACGGTTTTGCTGCTTCAAATTTTTGACATTGTAAATCAACGTCAGCAGCCGTGAACAAAGAAAAACCTGGCGTTATCCCATAACGGTTGGGGAAAAGAGCAGGAGTTTGGCTGCTGGAACCGTATCCTTTTCAACAGGACAATGAAAGCTGTTGTTGTGCACGACAAAAGTCCTTGTGTGTGTGCGTCTGCATGCCTAAATGCATGTTCAGAGTGTGGGTGTTCTTAAAAATGCGAAAAACACAAGAGTGTAACATTTCAAACAGTCGTTCCTCTTTGATGCAGCGCTGGAAATGCGCTGGACTCCTACACACGTGTGTAACTCAGACTATTTAATATGTTGTGAAGAAAACACGAGCGTGCAAAACTCCCTGCCGCGATGCCAGAGCTTTCTGGGTGGTTGCAAAAGCAATGGTGATGTGTTTTACAGGAGAAAGTGAGGGGAATGTTTTATGCACGTACATGTTGATGCACGCATGTCATGCAGATCCGAACAGATTCCCTCAAGCGCATTACTCAAACTGTCCATCTGAAACTGTCCGGCTCTTCTCAAATGAATCTGCAGGTCATGAGATGATGACAAAGACAAACATCATGCCATCTTCCCAAAAAAGCCCCCACTTTTCACTGGCATCAGCTTGAGCGTGATTAATAGCTGACTGCTGTTTTATGTAAGGAGAAACTATGAGGACCTGTACAGGCCTGCATGCTGCAGTCGTTTTGTGGCGGTGAGCTGTGAATGAATGGCCTTCTCTGGCTTTTACAGCTCTGCCACGGCTGACAGAAGCTCCACTGCTAAGGAAATGTGATGAACCCCTACACACTTGTGTATCTCAGACAAATCCACATGTTGTGAAGCAAACACAAGCTGTGTTCGTCTGTGTAAAACTCCCTGCAGCGATGCCAGAGCATTCTGGGAGGTTGCAAAATGGTAAGAGTGATGCAAGTCACTGTGTTTAAATTCGAAGACAAACATGACAACACTATGTGACTTCCCACAGGAAGATGTTATCGCTCGGAGTTTGCTCAGTTCTCTGTTACGCTCTATTTAATATCAACCTCGTCTCAGATGCCTCTCCTACAATTCATGGGGAAAAATCTGAATATTTTAATATACTAAATTTTCTTTTGTTTGGGTTTCCCAAACTGGGGTTCTTGAGTTGATGAAAAGCTATAATTAACTAAATCATAAAGTCATAAAAAAGTAATTTAAAGTCATAAAAAGCAATTTTAAAATAAAACAATCAAAATTATTATTATTTTGACCATTAACTAACATCAGAGAAACGTGAACATGCAACTGTTAAACAGTATTTATGTGCTATTATGTTTTTATAAGTATTTTTTATTAGTGTTATTTATATACTATTGTTTTTATTAAAATTTTAAATTAACTTTTATTTTAATATTTTCTATTTTGATTTATTTATAGTTATTTTTTTTAGTAATTTTGTATGTTTTTTTGGCCTTTTTTTGTTTGTTTTTAAATATTACTAGGTTTATTTTTCATTTCAGTTTCAGTTTCAGTTTCGTTTACCTGTATGTTATGGGACCATTAACCGACATCAGTGACCCAAGGGAATGTGTTGTTAAACAGTATAACAATTTTATTCATATTTTGAACTCACATTTTTCACATTTTCCATTTTACTTTTTTACAGTTTACTTTTTTGTAATTTTGTTTTGTGCTTTTGTAATTTTTTCTGTAATATTTCGGTTTCAGTTTTTATATCCAGTTAGTAATTTTAGTGCTTCATCTTCAACTTACTTCAGTTAGTGGCCAAGGCAACATTTCTAATTTTCATTTAGTTTATGTTTTTCCATCTAACATTGATATTTTATTTTATTTTTTAACAAAAATGTTTGTAATTGTTTTAGTTATCTATAATAACCCTGTTTGAATGATTGTTATTTTATCTTAAAATCTCAGGAATATTTTATTTCAAAGAGTTTCGGCTGACAAAAAAGTTTGGGAATCCCTGGGTTGCGCCAACGGCTGAAATAAAGATTTGCCTTGAGATGACATTGGAAACATCACTATTGCAACTCTACAAGCAGGGCAGATGTAAACAGGAAGTAGAGCTGATGAAAATAGCGACACTTTAAGGAAGTCCACAAGGCCTGAGGAGACTCAAATGACTTCTGCTCTTTATAAAGCAGACAGTGCTGACGTGATTCATCTCTCTCCTGCCCTCTGCGCTGAATAAAGTCAGACAAGGTGCACTGCGTTCAGTCTACCAGACATGCAAGAACCGACAGTGATGGACATCACTATCTGAAGTCGAATAAGATGATTTGAGAAAAAAAAAAAATCAGCAAGTAAATTTCAGTCTGTTTCTAACACTAAGCTGAAACGGACTACTTTTATGATGCCGATTTGCATGTTTACCAACTCAAACATTCTTCAAAACATCTCAGTTTGCCAACAGTCCCTCTTAAATTTGCGCACCACCACCTATATCCGATCACATTTCACAAAATGAGTGTACATGAAGTCTAAAAGAGGAATTTCAAAGCCTCACTATTATACCACATCACCACATTTCTGCATGAGGTGCAACTGATAATAAATCAGCATATTAGAATGATTTTTGAAGGATCATGTGACACAGAAGACTGGAGTAATGATGCAGAAAATTCAGACTTGCATTACTGGAATAAATTATATTTGAAAGTATATTCAAATAGAAAACTATTATTTTAAATTGCAATAATATTTCACAATTGTACTGTTTTTTTCTGTATTTTTGATCAAATAAATACAGCTAAATAAATCCTATATGAATGTATCATTGTATGAAATTTATCAGAATTATTCTTTGGAATGAATGGAAATTTATAACTCGTGATTGCTCAAAAACAATCCAAATTTATAAAACCTACATATTTATTTCTTAGAAAACTTGCTCTGAATTTCACTTGCATAAAATTTCACTTTCAGATGAAAAATGTGAGTAATTTTTCATGCTGCAGTAGTTGGTCAACAGGCGTACATTTTCATGTTTATCAACAAAATTCAGTCCCAAAAGTGTGTGAGATATGGCGAAAAAGCTAAATATATTTAGCAAAAGTTTTTAACACTAATATAACGTCATAGATAATTTAAGAAACAAACAAATAGTATATGCAACATCTAATGGGTCTCCATACATAATCGGCTCCAAAAAAACCCAAACATGAACTGTTTAACTTTTTTTAAATGGTTAATCTCTTAAAAAATAATTGTAAAAAATCAGGGAAAATAGTGTATTTTGAGGGTCTTAAAAGTACTTGCAAAGTTTTGTTCCCTTACTAAAAATTAAACAGTTTTTAGTATTTCTTACAGGTCAAAACGGACCCGAATGTGTTATTAAATGTAATTTATTCCTGTGATCAAAGCTGTATTTTCAGCATCATTACTCCAGTCTTCAGTGTCACATGATCTTCAGAAATCATTCTAATATGCTGATTTGCTTCTCAAAAGCATTTCTTATAATCATCACAAACGGTTTTGCTGCTTCAAATTTTTGACATTGTAAATCAACGTCAGCAGCCGTGAACAAAGAAAAACCTGGCGTTATCCCATAACGGTTGGGGAAAAGAGCAGGAGTTTGGCTGCTGGAACCGTATCCTTTTCAACAGGACAATGAAAGCTGTTGTTGTGCACGACAAAAGTCCTTGTGTGTGTGCGTCTGCATGCCTAAATGCATGTTCAGAGTGTGGGTGTTCTTAAAAATGCGAAAAACACAAGAGTGTAACATTTCAAACAGTCGTTCCTCTTTGATGCAGCGCTGGAAATGCGCTGGACTCCTACACACGTGTGTAACTCAGACTATTTAATATGTTGTGAAGAAAACACGAGCGTGCAAAACTCCCTGCCGCGATGCCAGAGCTTTCTGGGTGGTTGCAAAAGCAATGGTGATGTGTTTTACAGGAGAAAGTGAGGGGAATGTTTTATGCACGTACATGTTGATGCACGCATGTCATGCAGATCCGAACAGATTCCCTCAAGCGCATTACTCAAACTGTCCATCTGAAACTGTCCGGCTCTTCTCAAATGAATCTGCAGGTCATGAGATGATGACAAAGACAAACATCATGCCATCTTCCCAAAAAAGCCCCCACTTTTCACTGGCATCAGCTTGAGCGTGATTAATAGCTGACTGCTGTTTTATGTAAGGAGAAACTATGAGGACCTGTACAGGCCTGCATGCTGCAGTCGTTTTGTGGCGGTGAGCTGTGAATGAATGGCCTTCTCTGGCTTTTACAGCTCTGCCACGGCTGACAGAAGCTCCACTGCTAAGGAAATGTGATGAACCCCTACACACTTGTGTATCTCAGACAAATCCACATGTTGTGAAGCAAACACAAGCTGTGTTCGTCTGTGTAAAACTCCCTGCAGCGATGCCAGAGCATTCTGGGAGGTTGCAAAATGGTAAGAGTGATGCAAGTCACTGTGTTTAAATTCGAAGACAAACATGACAACACTATGTGACTTCCCACAGGAAGATGTTATCGCTCGGAGTTTGCTCAGTTCTCTGTTACGCTCTATTTAATATCAACCTCGTCTCAGATGCCTCTCCTACAATTCATGGGGAAAAATCTGAATATTTTAATATACTAAATTTTCTTTTGTTTGGGTTTCCCAAACTGGGGTTCTTGAGTTGATGAAAAGCTATAATTAACTAAATCATAAAGTCATAAAAAAGTAATTTAAAGTCATAAAAAGCAATTTTAAAATAAAACAATCAAAATTATTATTATTTTGACCATTAACTAACATCAGAGAAACGTGAACATGCAACTGTTAAACAGTATTTATGTGCTATTATGTTTTTATAAGTATTTTTTATTAGTGTTATTTATATACTATTGTTTTTATTAAAATTTTAAATTAACTTTTATTTTAATATTTTCTATTTTGATTTATTTATAGTTATTTTTTTTAGTAATTTTGTATGTTTTTTTGGCCTTTTTTTGTTTGTTTTTAAATATTACTAGGTTTATTTTTCATTTCAGTTTCAGTTTCAGTTTCGTTTACCTGTATGTTATGGGACCATTAACCGACATCAGTGACCCAAGGGAATGTGTTGTTAAACAGTATAACAATTTTATTCATATTTTGAACTCACATTTTTCACATTTTCCATTTTACTTTTTTACAGTTTACTTTTTTGTAATTTTGTTTTGTGCTTTTGTAATTTTTTCTGTAATATTTCGGTTTCAGTTTTTATATCCAGTTAGTAATTTTAGTGCTTCATCTTCAACTTACTTCAGTTAGTGGCCAAGGCAACATTTCTAATTTTCATTTAGTTTATGTTTTTCCATCTAACATTGATATTTTATTTTATTTTTTAACAAAAATGTTTGTAATTGTTTTAGTTATCTATAATAACCCTGTTTGAATGATTGTTATTTTATCTTAAAATCTCAGGAATATTTTATTTCAAAGAGTTTCGGCTGACAAAAAAGTTTGGGAATCCCTGGGTTGCGCCAACGGCTGAAATAAAGATTTGCCTTGAGATGACATTGGAAACATCACTATTGCAACTCTACAAGCAGGGCAGATGTAAACAGGAAGTAGAGCTGATGAAAATAGCGACACTTTAAGGAAGTCCACAAGGCCTGAGGAGACTCAAATGACTTCTGCTCTTTATAAAGCAGACAGTGCTGACGTGATTCATCTCTCTCCTGCCCTCTGCGCTGAATAAAGTCAGACAAGGTGCACTGCGTTCAGTCTACCAGACATGCAAGAACCGACAGTGATGGACATCACTATCTGAAGTCGAATAAGATGATTTGAGAAAAAAAAAAAATCAGCAAGTAAATTTCAGTCTGTTTCTAACACTAAGCTGAAACGGACTACTTTTATGATGCCGATTTGCATGTTTACCAACTCAAACATTCTTCAAAACATCTCAGTTTGCCAACAGTCCCTCTTAAATTTGCGCACCACCACCTATATCCGATCACATTTCACAAAATGAGTGTACATGAAGTCTAAAAGAGGAATTTCAAAGCCTCACTATTATACCACATCACCACATTTCTGCATGAGGTGAGCAGCAGCATCGTGAGAAAAGTGCCCAGTAGGCGTCTGGCCTTCTCTCTGTAGGGTTCTGCCCATGAAACACTCTTCTAAGGGAAGGTGGAGGGGAGCAGCCCAGCGGACGTGTGTAATCTCAAACTGAAGGCTGCAAAGAAAACATCTGACGCACGGTTCCTCTTCCTTCCTCTCTTGCACCATGGAAACCCAATGAAAAAACATGCAATACAAATGCCCATTCCTGAACAAGACTCGAGGGGAATCTGAAGACTTTGTGCCAGTTACATCTAACTGGCTTTAGATATGATATGATATTTAATGCTAGTTTTAATTTATGTAACACACGGGCATGAGTGTCTTATTCCTTCTACAAAAAACAAAACAGAAATATGCTCAAATAACAAAACAATAAACCCAACAGTGAATAAATACTTCAATTAACCAACCAACAATTCTTGACAAGAAATACTGAAAATGTTAAATATATAATATATAATTTTTAAAAAACTCTTCTAAAAATCTTTTAAATATTGTGTATAATAAATTATTTTAAATTATATTTATTATTACAAAAGAATGATATTTATTTTTATTTAAATCGTACAATTTTTTTATTGCAATTTGAGTAAATATTGTATACAATAAATTATTTTACACAATATTCACTATAATTACAATTAAAAATATAATACTGTATCTTTATTTATTTAAATATCAAATATTTCAATATGTTCAATTGCAATTTGAGTAAATATTGTGTACAAATAACTTATTTTACACAATATTTACTAATCCTACAATAATCTTTATTTTTTATTTAAATATCAAAATGTATTTGCAAATTCAGTTAATACTGTGTATAAAAATATTTTACACAATATTTACTAATATTAAAAAAATCATGTATTTACTTTTTATTTTAATATTTCAACCTTTTTAGTTGCAGTTTGACTAAATATTATATACAATGTTTTTTACACAATATTTACTTATCAAAAGTATTCTTTAATTTTAATTATCTATTAATTAATTTACTTAAATATTAAATATTTACCATTTTTAATTGCAAATATTATGTACAATAAATTCTCTTTACATTTACAATATTTACTTAAAGTATATTTATTTATTTATTTAAATATTAAATATTTTTAATTGCAATTTGAGTAAATATTGTCTGCAATTAAATATTTACTTATATTACAATCAAAAATATTTGAAAACAGAAAATGTATAATATTCAAGTTAACAATCGCCTATCACAGACTTCATCTACAAAACGTACAAACACCAAACATCCAAAGCTATTTTATCAACTCAATTTGATTTCTAAAAATCCCTTTTCGAACCGAACCCACCCAAAAATCTCCTACCTTCTCCCAGAACCATGTCCTTTAGTTTCTCCACAGCCTCTGCGAAGCGGGCGACGTCTCGCAGCAGCGAGGGAATGTCCTCCACCTCGATGACCGATGTTTCTGCAGCCTCTGCCGCATGTCCGTAGGTGAGAGCGGCCCGCACGTAGCCCTTATGGAAGCCCCACGTCCCCGAGGTGTGGAAGGCGAAGCTGACGGCGCTGGCGTGACGGCTGAGACCCGAGGGCCGCTTCAGCGTGCCGACAGGTGGACTGCACACTGTTAGCTTGCAGTGGGAGGACGGTGTTCCCGGGCAGGATAAGGGACCCGGATCAGGAGGGGCCAGCGTGCAGGAGCCATCGATAGTGTCTTTGAGAGAGTGTTCCTGAAGAATGGACAACTGGGTTTAACATGGGATGGAAAGAGAGGGACGGCGTGTGAATGACGGATGATTATGGAGATGGATATTACCAACAGGGTTAATGCTACATGGGAAATACTAGTGTTATGAATATGGAGGTGATTGAAACAGAGTCAAGTTGAAAACAAATCCAAATCTAGTCTGCTTTATTTGTTAATTATTTAACGTCATATCAGGCGCAAAGGCTATTTTATGACAAACCCAGAGTATCAGAAATTCAAATCATCATACTAACAAAAAACCCTAAATGAATCAGTGTTATTTTAGTATCATCAAGATACTATTATAGTTTTTATTAATATTTTGAATAAGTTTGAAAATAGAATTAATGCTAATTAATTAATTAATGTTGTAACTTTGTGTTTTTGTCACTTTTAATATTACCTACTTTATTTATCTGTCGGTATAAAACTCATTCTGTGGTGATTATAAATAAACAGACTTATTTATAACTACAGGCATTATATTATTAAAGTATTCATTAAAATGGTTTATAAATTAATTGTAAAATAAATGTATGAAATGTAATTTCATTGTATTATTATTATTATTATTATTATTTATATGCACTTTTTAATATCGCCTACTTTATTTATCTGTCTGTTTAAAACTCATTCAGTGGTGATTGTATTTTAGTACACCACTAAACTAAATGAAACCTAACCAAACTAAATCAGACTTTCAGAGTGAACATTATTCAGAATTACTACTTTTGTTCTGCACAAAAGAAAAAAGTAAATCAAGCCCATATGAAGGTGATTAAATGACAGAATTTTCAATTCTTTACCACATTTTAAAGTGACAGTTCACCCAGATATTAATTATCATTCTGTCAATTTACTCACCTTCATGTGCTTCCAAACCTGTATGACCTTCTTTCTTCTGTGTAATATAAAATAAGATTTGAATCATTTGCATGAAGGTAAATAACATTGAACCCTAGTATTTTTCTAAATATCTTAGTTTGTGAAGTTTTGGACTGACAGTGAATACTATCCCTTTAGGTTCTCTTGTTATCAAGACACCATTTTGACTAGTGCTGGGCGGTATGACCAAAACCGTATATCACGGTATTTTCCAGAATTATACCGGTTTCACGGTACATGACGGTATTTTTTTTTTTCAAGCATGACCGGGTGTGACTGTTCAGGTTTCTCAAGTTCAACCATATGGTTCCATGGAGATTCAACAAAGTAATCACAGGTTCTTCAGATCAGTGCATTACCTGTTAAGAGTAAAAGTGAAGCCCTTCTATTCTATTCTTGTTTCCATCTGGAACTGTACAACTAAACTGTTCTTGTTCTGATACGACTCTTGCATGACTTCCTCTCAGTTTATTTCTGGTATTGTTTGCGAAACAAAGAGCAAGACGTACTCAAGTGTTCTCACCAGACGTTGTTCACCACCAGTGACAGGCTTACAGCAATGTTGATCAACAACATGCACCATTAAACAATGAATTAATTACACTTCGCTCTTGAAACAACTCGCTCGTTTGAACCGATTCTTTTAAATGATTCATTCGAAGCGCAATGTGTTCGCTCGACGGGTGTGATCCGGTTCACTGAAATGAATCACCCGAACAAACTAATTCGTTAGAAATGAATCGTACCTCCCACACATGCCCAATTCTATACAGAATAGAGTACATTTACTCTTTACAAACATAATTCTGTTGTGAACTAACTTGAGGAAATCAACAGGATGAATGAGAACCCATCTGTTAAGCGTTTAAAACAAAGCAAATATTGTAAACGCGCAAGTTTTCTGGGAGATTAAACATGTTTTCTCTCTTAAAAACAGTTTACAGTAGTTGAAACGACCTATCACTAAACTGAACTCGGTTTTTAGTTTTCCTCAGAAGTGCCGTTGGTCTCTTACCGAAGGGTTTTGCGCAGAGTTGCTCTTTTTGGAGGGCGAGGACGCTTTATTTGTCGGCTCCTTCTTCTTTCGAGAGAACATGTTCGCGCCGTTTGCTCCACTTCACTGAAATCGCACTAAAACTTTAGGAATGAGCCAAAAAAGTTGTGAAAATATCTTCTCAGGCGACTGACAGTTACTTCCCCATCATCATCATCATCATCATCATAGTTCAGTTGCTCGCGCTGGCCTTCTCTTCCTGCTGCGGCGCGCGCCGGTCTCGAGGAAGCACAGGTTTCTTACTTTGTGTCGAGGTAAAGGACTTTAATGGAAAAAGTAATTATTTTTGGGACACAATATATTGGGGTTCGCTTCGCGGACCTCCAATTGTCATGTGACCAGTGTTGGGGAGTAACTAATTAAATTAACCTAATTACAAAATAAATGTAATTAGTTACAGTTACTGAGAAAATGTCACTGCAGGTGAATAGGGTAAAAAATTTTTTTTAACTAATAGTTATTGCATTACGTAGCTGATTGATTACATTGATAATTGCAAACAAAGTTTTCTAAAATATTAGGTTGCATATGCGGTAATTTGCATAAATTTCTAGTACAAAAATCTGAACACTGGATGAAGTCAGTTTCAAAATTCTGGTTTAATTTTTTTTTTTTGACATGTGACCTGGACTCCAAAACCAGTCATAACAAGTAGCAGGGTATATTTGTAGCAATAGCCAACAATACATTGTATGGGTCAAAATTATAGTTTCTTTAATGCCAAAAAACATTAGGATCATGTTCCATGAAGATATTTTGTAAATTTCCTACCGTAAATATATCAAAACTTAATTTTTGACTAGTAATATGCATTGCTAAGAACTTCATTTGGACAACTTTAAAGATGATTTTCTCAATATTTTGATTTTTTTGCTCCCTCAGATTCCAGATTTTCAAATAGTTGTATCTCAGCCAACTATTGTCCGATCCTAACAAGCTTATTTATTCAGCTTTGAGATGGTGTATAAATCTCAATTTCGATAAATTGACCCTTATGACTGGTTTTGTGCTCCAGGCTCAGATATTAGAGTCAAATGTTTTTACAGAGGGAATTTTGGGTATCTCATTTTTTTTTTTTTTTTCACTTCATAATTCAGAAAATACTTAGAACAGACAGAAAGCAATACATTTTCACAATTTTGGGGGGAATAAAATGTATATAATCAAGCAAATTATATATAATTCCCTCTGTAAAAGCCTTCAGGAGACAGGAATACAAATGTAAAGTTTGGTGTAAGTGCTACTGAAGTGGAGATTTATGGCTCAGTGTAGGAGAAAAAACTCTTTTTGAGAAAACGGCCTTTAAAAATATAGTGTAATTGAAATCTATTGACACAAATAAATAAAGTGCTATAAAAGAAACACTTAACAGTGTCTTTTGAATGTTTTCTGTCCACTAGTCTGAAAAAACACTGTATGAAAAACCAAAAAGCCCAAAATCTCAAACTTGACAGGTGCACGAAAAAAAAAAAACTGCAGTGTCTCTCCCCTTAATTGAAAAAAAGTTATTATTTTTGGTACACAATATAGTGAAGTTCGTTTTGCGGAACTCAAATTGTCATATGACGCCTCTAACCGGTTTAGACAATCAATAAAATAATTTGTATTAATTTAAATAAAACGTTATTTTAATTAAAACAAAAATGTGCATTAATTAAATTAATAAAAAAATAGTTAAAAATGTGTACATGTAAATCTATGTAAACAGATTTAGATGGTATGAGATGGTAATACCATAGTACAGAAGCTGAATGAGCATATTCATATTCTACGATACTCTAATACCAAATTTATGCTGCGAAGAAGCGTTTTTGGCATTTAGGTGTCTTTACACAGAGTTTGTTAAATGCTGCTTATTATATCTGCTCATATATGCATACTAGGGGCTGAACAGGAATACTTTAGTCTGGCTTTTATGCAGCATTTTATCTTTACACCTTATGGGCAGGCGCAGAGCATGTTCATATTCTGGTATTAACATAGTATTTCTTGATTAGCACCTCACGTATTCCCCTGGGGGGAAAAACAAAAACAAAAACACACCTTTGCCAAATTTACAATGCAACAGAATTTACAGTGGCACAGAAGCAATTCTGAAATGGCATCTGTTTAATTGCAGGCACAGAGCAGCTTCAACTCAACTGTGTAAAGATGCTTCTAGAAATAAAACTGACCGACATGGAAAAGAAACATTTTGAACAAACTCTTAAAATTTTATTGTTTGTTAAAAATGATATTGCAGTACAATATATTCCTTCTGTTAAATGTAGAAAACGTTCAGAATGAGTCAAAAGGCACATTTGTTTACACTATTTACAGTTCCATCTAAACTCATAAATATTGGGATAAAACAAAGAAGCCCAAAGTAAAAGTGCTGAACAGAATTCTAACTGGAAACATTAATAATATAACAATATCAACAACAACAAAACATACAATCAGTAGCAGTTTTAATAAATGTTTCGTTTTTATTATTAAAGTGTTCATTTGTGATTTCTTTGAATTTTCTGTAAATTCTGGCAAGTTGTCAGGACAAAAGGAGCAGGAACACATCTGAATGGTTGAGTAACTGGAGCCAATCACAGCCTCGTGGGAACTAGACTGTTTTGTTCATTACCAATCAAGTTTCGAAACTGCTTGCATAAAATTTATCAAAAAAAAAAAAAAAAAAAAAAAAACATATCAAAAGCAGAGAACTTGTAGCAATACTCGAGCAATATTCCTATTCAATTCGCATTTTCTCTCATATACTTCAAGTCTAGAATACGGCAGCCAGGCGTGTAGAATACAGTAGTCAGTATCACGCGTCTTTATCTGCGACGGCGCATTCTTTCCCTCGACTTTTCCTGAGATTAAGCACGACCGAGCCTGCAAAAACTGCACAGAAAACTTTGGTGCGATGGGAATCTAGACGCCCAACCCTAAACAGAAAACTGAAATTTTGAGTGAAAGAATACAGTGGGGGAAATATTTATTTAATCCCCTGCTGATTTTGTAAGTTTGCCCACTTACAAAGAAATTAAGGGTCTGTAATTTTTATGGCAGGTTTATTTTAAAGGCTAGAGACAGAATATTAACCAATAAATCCAGAAAAAACACATTATATAAAGGTTAGAAATTGATAATAAGTATTTGATCCCCTACCAACCAGCAAGAATTCTGGCTCCCACAGATTGGTTATGTGCCCATGTGGAACACAGATTAGTCCTGCCACTTTAAGAAGTTACTCCTAATGTCAGCTTGTTAGGTGTATAAGACACCTGTCCACACAATCTGTATCTTCCATTCTAACCTCTCCCACCACCATGGACAAGACCAGAGAGCTGTCAAAGCATGTCAGAGACAAGATTGTAGATCTGCACAAGGCTTGAATGGGCTACAAGACCATCAGCAAGAAGCTTGGTGAGAAGGACACAACTGTTGGTGCGATTATTCGGAAATGGAAGAAATACAAAATAAGTGGCTCAAGAAGAAGCACATTAAGGTCATGGAGTGGCCTAGCCAGCCTCCAGACCTCAATCCTATACAAAATCTGTGGAGGGAGCTGAAACTTCGAGAGCCAAGAAACCTTAAGGAATTAGAGAGGATCTGTAAAGAGAAGTAAACCAAAATCCCTCCTGAGATGTGCGCAAACCTGGTGACCGACTACAAGAAACGTCTTACCTCTGTGCTTGCCAACAAGAGTTTCTGCACCAAGTACTAAGTCATGTTTTGCTTGGGGACCAACTACTTATTTCACTCACTGAAATGCAAATCAATTTCTAACCTTTATATAATGCGTTTTTTCTGGATTTTTTGGTTTGTATTCTGCCTCTATACGTTAAAATAAACTTACCATAAAATTACAGACCCTTCATTTCTTTGTAAGTGGGCAAACTTGCAAAATCAGCAGGGGATTAAATAAATATTTTCCCCACTGTAAGTAACACGCAGATGCCAGACAGCAGCGCAGGGCTGTGCAGTTTGATTTGGTGGCAGGTTGCAGGCTTTGATTCTGTGTTTTGGGAGCAGGAGAAATCAAATAAAACCCTGACAAGGCATTGGAAAAGTGTTTCAACTTCTACATGTGATTATAACAAAGTCTACCTCTACAAATAATGTCCCTTGGATATAAATAGCAACAACAATAATAATAATAGTATTAATAACAATAACAATAATAATACGAATAGCAATAGCAAAGACGCCAATACATTTGCTTCCATTCCAACTACACGAGAATACAAGACCAAAAGGAAAAAACATTGACCTCATACATACAAACAAATAAACAAACAAACTAATCCGTTTCTTTCTCTTAACAAATATAATATTCTTCAAACACAATGCAAAAATATCACTTCTGAACAGATATAAAGAGAATCGCGAGTTGTTCGTGGGGCAGTATTTGATTTTAATAATATTCGTTTGGTTTTTATTGCTAAGTCTCACTCTCGCACGCGTCTCGACGTGAGGTCCAGTGGTTCAGCCCTCGTTCACAACTAAGTCTGCTAATAAATAATTTGATTATTGAGTCCCAAAGCTCACGATGATCCATCCGCGATCTTATATTTTATAAAATAATCTTTTGTTTGGACAGTGATGAGTCTATACGATACCTGAGAAAGTATTCTGCAGAAAGCGATCTGCTCTTGAGCGGCATCTTCGCTATATCGTGAACGAATCTGTCCCTGTGTTCGGATTATTGAAATGTAGAAAGATTATGAGAAATTCACAGGGTTAAGGGGTCAAACAGCAGTTTCAGAATCATGTGATCGGGTACGAAGGCCCTCTACGAAGAAGCCCAGGTAGAGGAGACCGACGCTGGAGGAAATAAATAATATAGCACTACTCTATCTAGAAATATATATATATATATATATATATATATATACACACACACACACAAGACTGTATCTGAAGGAGAT
>NW_015536538.1:1796732-1806641 GCF_001515605.1 Sinocyclocheilus anshuiensis
AAATAAATATATATATATATATATATACACACACACACACAAGACTGCATCTGAAGGAGATAAAGGCACTGATTTAACAGAAGGCATTCATTCGAGAAAAAAAAACTCCCTAGGACAGGAAACAGTATACACCAATATCTTAATAAATAAACATCTCTTTCACCTCAATGTCTGCTGTGATGAAATGGTGGGTGGAAAAGCCCTATTGCTTCAAAAACCAAACTGATTCCAAGTGCCCATGTACTTTTAAAATCATCTTCATTGATCGCCAACGAACCGAACGCAACTCTTAGCTTATGGACTGAGAATGACTTGGGAAAAGAACTCAAAAAACTTTTGACTGTGCGTGTTTGAGCCTCTAGGTGGCATCCCAGTCCATTGATTTGAACTGGATGACAGACTGGCGGTGATCCGAGGGCGGTCCATGGATCATGTGATCCACCGTCTCCAGGGCGTCCATACTGCTGTGGCCGTTTGGTAACAGATGCGTCTGTTCGGAGGAAGATGATGACGGCGTGAAGTGTGAGGAGGAGGAGCTAGAGTCCGAGAGGGAGGAGTTTGTAGGCGCTGATGCAAATAAGGAGGAGTGAGGAAGAGGGGGCGGAGTCAAGGATGGCAGGGCTTGTGAGGTGAACGGGTATTGAAGCTGCGAATTGGGGGAGGGGTAACCGAAGTCCAAGTTGTCGAAATCAAACTCATCGTTCGTTCTTTCTGTAGTAGGCTGAGTGGCATGCGATTGCATGGCTTGGGGTTGCGATGGCAGGGATTGCGACTGCAAGGATTGCGACCGAAGGGGTTGCGACTGCGCATGTTCGCTCGCGTGCTGTTTCGACAGCAAGTGTGCGTTCAAAGTGTGCATCATGCGTTGACTGTTTGGGTGCCGTGCAATGCGTGGGGAATGCGCCGACACGCCGGATTGCTGTTGCATTTGCATGAATAGCTGCAGCATGAGCGACGTGTCTTGGCCTCGCTGCATCTGCGACAAAATCGCACGCGAGCCACTCTGTTGCTGCTGCTGTGTTAGCACACCAAACGACGAATGATTCTGCTTTAGTGTGTGAACGTGCTGTTGTGAAACATTCAAAGCGGCATGTGACGACATGAGCATGTTCGGGGTTAACGCCACCTGCCTGTGTCTCTGCTGCTCCTGGGAAATCAAATCTTCCAGGTTGAATGTCTCGGGGACAGCCGCGCATGGGCGTCCTCTTCCACCTAGCATGCCTCCGTTTAGCGACACACCGTTTAAGTCTGGCGCAGGCGTTTTGATGTCCGGCGATGGGCAGGGGCTGATGGTCAGATCCAGGACTTCGCTGACGGCTTCGCTCTTTGGCTTCGCCGCAGGCGGCAGAAGGGATCGTGGGTAATGAAGGTGGTTCTGAAGCGAGTGGGGAGGGTTTGCGATGAGCTTGCGGGCGTTGATCATCTTGGTCAGCATCTCTTGGCGCAGACGCTGGTCATTTGCGAACTGTTCTCTCTCCCGTCGCGCTTTCTTCACCTCCTCGTCCATCCGAGAGAGCTCAGCGCGCACACGGGATACGCAGTTCTCTGGGATTTTTATACCTGTGTCACACAAACACACAAGATTGTTATTTTCTTCTTAAGGAGGGAAAATCAGACATGCAGTCAAAACCAAAAATTATTCAGACACCAGATATAATTTTTGATATTTTTTTTACTAGTGGGTGCAGGACACTATAGTTCATTTACATAAGTGAGGATAGCAAAATAACGTAAACTGTGACATATACCCAAAAATGCTTCATAGAGTGGACTACCAGTAAAATTGATAAAAATTTGGGACCAAAAATTATTCAGACACTTTGACCTGACCATGTTTTGCTTAAGTGTTTTTCTTTAATTGCTAATGCGACCTATTTACACCACAAACTGAAGAAAATTACGCATTGCTTGGTAATTGGTTGACCTAAATTGAGCGTTCGCAAGGAGATTGACAGGCGATCTGACCAATCAGAACGCAGACATTGTGTGCCGCAACTGCTATCCGCCATCTTGCCCGACAGCTACGGCCGGTCTCCATAGAAATCCATGTTAAAACGGGGTAAAAAAGATAGACTGAATTGAAACTTTTTCAATATAACTAAATATAAAAATGTGCGGAGGGTTAAGCTGTGCTGTTGGCGGCCATAGTAACGACAATAACTAAGGAATTCCTTTAAAGTACTTGTTTTGCGTACCAGAAAACCTGTCATGTCAAGTGCTGTATGCGCTTAAGTTAAAATACTGCGTGTGAAATAATAAAATAATATGTTAAAACGTGTGCTCTTATTATCTTGAGGACAAAATCCTGTGAACTTCGGCCCGATCGGGAGCTGTATATTTACATGCGTGCTCATCTGTTTTCAATGCAGTTGCTTCATGCCATCTTCCCACTCATTAAACTATGACAGGTCCTTTACTGCAAAAAGACGGTCACTGTGACACTCTAAAGTGAAGAAATTATGGCGTTATATTGTTGACTCGGAAAATATGTAAATGCGCATGCCCAGTAGCAGCAGCTGTATCCCTTCTAGCCTTAACCACAAATCACAGGAGAGTAGATTAACTTTGGTGGACTTAAACTTGAAAAATGGTGTGTTCCGCGGTTGAAATACAATACTTTCTGATGTTTATTTATGTTCATTTCGTGATTTACATAAATATGATAAAATGATCGGTTCACATGTTTGAACTGAGGCAATACAGTGATCTGTCACGACACATTAAAGAGTAACAAAACACTATTTATTGTTTGAATTTCTTTAAAAATGACAAAATTTGAAAGCTGAGAGTCCTGAGACCTTGTTTCATACCAGAAGTAACCTGCTCTGTCTTGTCAGTCGGCATGTTGTCAGTTTTTTGTATTTTTCACTGCCTGAGAACATGGTGTGTAGTGTGAGAGCGGCGTTGTTTGTCGGGGATGGCAACAGTAACGAAGAAGGGCGGGTCTTCGCGAACGGTCAATTGGTTTTATCTAATTGTGTACTTAAATTTAACAGCTGACAGCTATTTAACCTAATTAATTACATACCTTTTTACCAAAGTTATCTGACATTATCAAGATGAATTTGTTCTGACACAGTTTAACTCTTGAGTTCTTGTCATATTTTATTACCATTTTCTAAACTATAGCGAATAAACTATGATAATGTGAGAAATGTTGAAGGTGTCTGGATAAATTTTGGTTTGACTGTATAAAAGCCCGTTCACACCAAAAGTGATAACTATATTAGCGTCCACACCAACACACGATAACGTTGTTTATTAAAAGTGTGTGCTGCAGTTTTGTCATCTGCTGCTTTAAATGAACAAGCTCTTTAAAGTCAGGTGGATTCTGATTGGCTGTCAATGTTTTTATTGTTCATCAGCCAAAAATAATTATTCTATAAGTGATTGCGACGGTATCTTTCAGCTGCAATTTGATTTTTAAAGCTATATCATTATCGTCCTTGGTGAGAATGGGCCTTAACTCTTAATTGTGATAATCTATACTCAGGACAAGTTTTAAGATAAATCTGGGATATTCATTGTTAGAGCTGCACAATAACAGATAAACGGTTAATCGTGATATAAATGAATTAATGAAACTAATGAATAAATAATCGTGATTATTGTGATTTAAATTTCTTTTTATATTTCATCAGAATTATTGCACTTTCAAAAAAGCACAAATCAAGATAACATCAACTGGTTCACTCGCAGATTTAGTCACAGCAAACAGTGCAAACAAGCACGTGAAAGGAAACGGACCAGCTGCATTACACTTTTATTTGATAAAATACTTTTATTTATATAAAATAACACTTTTATTTGGGGCAATAAGCCCCAAGAAGCCGTGGTTTACAGTGAATTTATAACAGCTAAGGGGCTTATTGCTTTTATAAAACGGTTATATACATATACATAGAAAGGTTTCACAAAATAAAACAGAGCAAATAAAGTGTAATGATATTAATAAAAACAGTATTCTTCCACCAAACAATGTAGTTCCTCAGAAACAGTTGTGGTTGCAACAAAGTGGTTGCCGAGCAACAGACAAACGTAAACAAAGGTGTGTGTTTGTAGAGTAATTTACAACAGCTTCGAACGTGGCTCAGCCAATCAGAATCCAGGACCGGAACTAACCGTTTTATAATAGAGATTGCTAAACTCCAAACTTACATATTTGCCAGTATTTTAAGCTCATGAGCACTTTTTTCATAATGTAGACAGAGTGCATGCACATGGTTACCTGGTTGAGAACATTTAGCAAACCACTGAGCAGAAAATGTATCAATTTCAGAAAAAATCTCTGATTGGGGGATTTACTATCTTGACATCTGGCAACCGCAACTATGAAGCTTGTGAAGGCTTGTTACCAATGTAAGATACTGCAAATGCCAAATTATAATGAAATGTTTTCAGGATAAATAACCAGTCAATTTATGAAAAAAGCTCTACTTGGGGATTTAAAATCTTGACATTTGGCAACCGCAACTACAGAAGCTTGTGGAGGGGCTTGTTACATTTATATTTACATTTAGTCATTTAGCAGACGCTTTTATCCAAAGCCACTTACACAGGAGGACAATAAAAGCAGTCAAAACTAACAAAAGAGCAACAATATATAAGTGCAAATGACAAGTCTCGGTTAGCCTAACGCAGTACACGTAGCAAGGTGTGTGTGTATATATATATATATATTATACACACACACAAGTAGAAAAACAAGTAGATAGAATAGAAAAAATAGAAAGCTATTTATTTTTTTTTTTAAATAAAGAATAAAAAAAAATTTAAAAAAAGATAAATATAGATAAAGTAGAATTAAAATAGAATAGAAAGTGCTAAAGTTAGAGGGTCAAATAAAGGTGGAACAGATGTGTTTTTAGTCGTTTCTTGAAGATGGTTAAGGACTCCGCTCGGATTTATTTGGGTAGGTCATTCCACCAGGAGGGAACAGTTAATGAAAAAGTCTGTTAAAGTGATTTTGTGCCTCTTTGAGATGGCACAATAATACGTCGTTCATTTGCAGAACGCAAGCTTCTAGAGGCACATAACTCTGAAGTAATGAATTTAGGTAAAGGGGTGCAGAGCCAGTGGTGGTTTTGTAGGCAAACATTAATGCCTTGAATTTAATGCGAGCAGCTACTGGTAGCCAGTGCAAATTGATGAACAGAGGTGTGACATGCATTCTTTTCGGCTCATTAAAGATTAATCTTGCAGCGGCATTTTGGATTAATTGTAGAGGTTTGATAGAAGTGGCTGGAAGACCTGCCAAGAGAGCATTGCAATAGTCCAGCCTGGACAGAACAAGAGCTTGAACAAGGAGTTGTGTTGCATGTTCTGAAAGAAAGGGCCTGATCTTCCTAATGTTGTATAAAGCAAATCTGCAGGAACGGGCAGTTTTAGCAATGTGGTCTGAGAAATGCAGCTTATCGTCAATCACAACTCCAAGGTTTCTAGCTGTTTTTGAAGGAGATTGTTACCAATGTACGATACTGAAAATGCCAAATTACAATGAAATGTTTTCAGGATAAATAACCGACAGGCAGGTGTATTAATACTGCAGGTGATTATGTTAAATAAATCGAGAGAAGCAGAAATCCTGATGGTGATTAAAATACAATTTATCGTGCAGCCCTATTCATTGCAATAATTCTTTTGCTAGGAAACAGGATTGAGAAGTAACAGATAACAGAACGTCAACTCACCAACTTGCTTGCTGTTCTGTTTGGTTTTGAGCCGTACGATCTGCAGGATGCTGGAGTTGGTGATGTCCGAGACTATGTCAGACACTCGTTTCCAGACCCTCAGCAGCGCTCCACACAGCATGTGATACTGCCTGAGACGCATCCCCAGAAAACACTCCTGACCCTGCTCGATCAGCTTACACTTACCATTCCTACCACAAACACACAGACACACAACACTGTTAAAGCTGAGGTTACATTCAATGTTACTGTGTGAAATTCTGAGAGTGAAATTCAATCATTTCAATGCGAATATCATCTAATGGGCTTCCATTAGCAAAGAAATTTCCCTATGCGATTTTTGTGTTGGGTTCAGGTTCATTAAACTGCGAAACACAAATTTGCAGCAAAGTTGAAGATTCACAATGGACAAGGCGCTCATTCTGGCAGTGTTAACTAAATATAAATTGTTAACAAACTAAATCTAAAACTACTGGAAATCACTTTTGATAACTGAATTAAAGCTTAAATACATCAAAATAAAATATGAAACCTAAAAATACTATATATAAAGATGTGAAAAAATAAATCACTAAAATCACAAATCACACAACAACTTCAAGTTGAAGTTCTAACCAAGTAATAAGTTTAGGTTATTAATTATATTATTAAATTACAAATACCAAAACTTAGATATAAATGAAAGATAAATATAAATATTAAAAAAACTAATAAAAAAAACTAAAGCACATAACAAAATGACTAAAACTCACTTATTGTAAAAAAAAAAAAAAAAGTGAAAACCACTGAAATTTTGTTAATTCAAAAAATTGCTTAAATATAACAAAATAAAATTATATGAAATATAAAAAACTGTATAAAAATTATATGAAAAAATAAACCTAAAAACAACTACATTGACTACAATTACTAAAACTCAGATATAAATTAAAGTTAAATATAAACATTAAAAAAACAAAACGACTAAAATTAAAACTGAAAATGTGAAAAACTCTAATTCAAAACATTAATAAACATTATAATAGTATATGAATAATACTAAAACACTGTTTTGTATCACACTACACATCAATATCATAAAATCATCCATAAAAAAATAAGCTGTTTGGAAAGCAAAAAGGGTTGGTTCATTTGCTACCTGGCAGAATAGCTTTGCGTGTTTATTTCATCATCATCATCATCATCATCACCTTTGAAACATTGCAGAGCAACAGTAAATGTGACCACACCTTTAATGGGTTAGTTCACCCAAATTACATTACTCACCCTCGTGTTGTTCCAAACCCGTAAGACCTTCGTTCATCTTCGGAACACAAATTACGATATTTTTGATGAAATATGAGGGCTCTCTGACCCTCCCATAGACAGCAAGGTAACTACCACATTCTACTACACATGTAAAGTTACGAAGCTAAAAAAGTATTCTCGTAGCTTCGTAACTTTACAGTTGAACCACTGATGTCACATGGACTACTTTGTCGATCATCTTGGTACTTTTCTGGACCTTGAATGTGGTAGTTATGATTTTCATTATGTGGGTTGTGCACCGGCACGGCTCCAGCGCGGATGAATCTAATGTTTTGAGGAGTATGTGTGGCGGATCCTGTACTTTGGAATCACAGATTCTAGCCAAATAAGAATTTTCACCGGATATTGTCATCTGAACAAGTAATAAGTCTGCCACTTTTGTTCTGACCAACTGAGGAAAAAAACATTACAATAAATCGCACTACCAATGGTGATTAAATCTTAACGATCGGTTAGCTCATATCACATCAAACCGTGCAAATTATTATTGTTGTTATTAGGGCTGCCCTCAACTAAAGATTTTTCTGGTCGACTAGTAGTCGTTCATTTGAAGCATTAGTCGACTAATCGCACGTTTATTAATAAACCACTTAAATCATAATATTGAGCCTTTAATTGGCTACATTGTCTAATAAGCACTCAAACGCACGCATAAAGCTTGCCACAGCACACCGACAGAAGTAATGATTATGAATGTGTCAGGGAAAAATAGTAAGGAGGCTGCATTAACATTTTAATAATTCATTGATAAACGAGTCTAGTGCTTTCTTTGTTTTCGGTTTAAGAGATGAAGTCGGCGACACGGACTCATCATCTCCGCAGTAGTGATGCGCCTGTATGTATGTTTCATACGTATTACATAAACCGAGAATATTTGTCTTCCATTTGAATTGTAAGGCAAGCATACACGGAGTTTCTGAGTTTTGCGCTCAAGTTCACAGAGACCGAGACGGCAGAAAGTGCATCCTGTTTGTTTTCATTGTTTTACAAAAGCGCCATGACTTGTTGTTATTGTGAGTGCACACAAATAAACGTAGAGTCTTTACGGATTCAAAAGATGTATTACTCTTATCTGTATAAGCAAAAATGAGGGAGTATTTTAAGAGCAAGTGAGCGCACCGATCACAAACTGTTAAAGTTAACAACATCAGCATTGCGTGTATGTAGTGTGTATTAGCGTAACATGTAGATTTCAATTTCTGTCCAGTCTAATCTCTAATTGTCATACCATTCGAATTTCATTTAAAGAAATTCTTTTAATCCAAAAAGCAAATTATTCTTCCTTAGAACTGATTCTCTTTAAAATAGAAAACTTGTGTAATCCCACGTAGGCTATCTGTAATCAGATGCTCATTTAAAACTAGAATATAATCTAATTTAAATCACATGTATTTCATAAACACATAATCCTTTCTGGATTACAATCCGCTATCAAAATGATAAATTTAATTATTCCAGCTGCTGTAAGAAAAGGCTATAAACGATCCGCCACCTGCAGGATCCTCACATGGGATATAGCCTATTACCCGGGAAAACTTCTTTATGTTTACAGAAGTGACGTAATGACGCAGCGGCATGCTCGAATGACCCACGAATTCCTACCAGTACCACTCAAATTAGAAAACATTATTCAATTAAGATAACCGTTGTGAATCGGGCTAAAGTAATGCGATAGTTTTGAACACTGGCTGGTTATGTACTTGCTCAAACATTGATTTCGGATCATTTTTAACCAAAAAAAGTTACGGACTGCAGCTTTAAACACACACCCTTCATCAGTTTACAGAGTTGTATTATAGTTGTTAATTAGCTATTAGTGCAAATTACAACAAAAACCTAGCAAAGAAAAATTGTGAGGATTTTTCTGGCACATACTGAAATACATTTTCAAAAACAAAAAGTATCAGGGTCAGAGTCTCTACTGACACAAATTGTCACTCACCAGTTGGCATGCGTGCAGTTGGTGAAAGAAAAGTCAAACTGACTCTTCCAGAAATCCTTTGCTTCATCGGGTGTCACCTTCAGAGCGGGAAGAAAAACACTTGTAGAACATGCTTTGCATTTAGTGTGAACCTGGACCACTAAAATTGGCAAAAAGTGGCTTTTTTAAATGCTGTTTTTGATTTTTTAGTTCATCATAACACTTGATATTTTTACAATATTGTATTTTAGGGCTAGTTATATGTTTAATGCAGCCAGTCAGACATCTGTATTCACAGTCTCAGAGGAGACTGAATGAGATATAAAGTTGTTTTAATAGAAAAATAATCAGTAATCTCTATAATCCTGCCAGCAACTCTGATCTTAATTGTTTGTACTCAGGTTTGGACCAAAAAATCAAACCGACTTTTACATTCAAACATACGTGTGTGCTCGTGACAGACCCGGTCTCTACCACTGGATGTCACTGTGCAACAAGAGCTCTGATTTAACATTATATTCAGGGGTGCACATAAGTTTTTCAGCCTGGTTCTCATAAGATCACTTTGAGATTTGGCTTGGTCCTCACACTGCACATAGTGTGACCCATTAAAAACAACTATAAAAATAAATGAATAACAGTGATAATATTATTGCACTTTATTTATTTAGTTTTTTAAAAATAAATTAATAAACATAATAATAAAGTGTGCTAATACTATTATATTTATAATTATTGTTATTTTAGTATTTTATAGTAAACTTAAAAATAAAATGCTAATATTTGCTTTTTTTTTTTTTAAATATGAATTTTCATTATTTTCAAACTTAAAATCAGCAAGCTTTTATTTTGGCGGGTTGCCGGGAAGTAAGTATATGCGCTTCCGGGTTTAGCGCTGCCGATTGTAGAGCGTCAACTGAATGAAATGTCACAGTTTTGCATTGTGCTTTGAAAACGTTAGCGGGTAGCCTATATTTATGCTTTCACTTT
>NW_015536538.1:1807351-1808824 GCF_001515605.1 Sinocyclocheilus anshuiensis
GCGTCAGTGAATGAAATGTCACACTGGTGACACACTCGTGCCGTGGTAACTAAGAATTACACAAGCTTCAGTCTGGATCCAGCCCTTACAAAGACCCGAGATGACCAAACACCTGAGAAGAGATGATGCCAACCCCTCAGAGGACCTCAGATGATGCAAACCCTGAAACAACATAAACTACCAAATTTTGCTACAAGTTTGACTGCGACATATATTCATTGCTGTTAATAGTGTGCATCGTTTGTTTGATTACGTCATTAACCATGTCGTACGCAAATGAGCGGTCTGAACTTATTTACACAGTGCATTTTTTATTTTGGTTGTGCATGCGCACCTGCGGACCACTTATGTGCTCCCCTGATTATATTGATGTGTGTGAGCTGTAGGGACGGGTTTAAAGGAACTGTAGTAAGGACTTACAGTGTCTGATGGCTTTTGCGTGTTGTACCTTATAGTATCTCAGCAGCAGGTTGTCCAGGTTCTCAGGATGGGCCTGTTTACCGATGTTGGGTTTATACAGAATGAGATTGCGACCCCGACCCTGTTCGGCGAGCAGGACACACGGCTGACTCCCACGCAGCTGAACACACAAACACACATATATGGTGTTAAAATACTCGATGGCTGGTAATTTGACATTTGGATGATTTCGACTGCATAAACATAGGAAGCATGATTTATTGTCAGACATCAGTGTGTGTTGATGTGTCATGTACCTTGTTTGAGAGGTAAAAGCCTTCATAGTCCCCAGTGAGTTTCTCTGCTTTACTGCAGGCCTCTTCCCAGGGCATCCCACGATCCACACTGATCTGAAAACAAACACAACACAATGTCAAGACATTTCTAACACTAACTAACTAAATAGTAATTACATATGTGGCCAAAATGATTAGAACACTAGTATTTTCACCAGCTAAACTGGTGAAAATTTAACACAGCCTAAATGGTTTTAAGTCAGTTATTTCTATCTTTTGCTGTAGTGTGTCAGTAGGAAATATCAGTTTACATTTCCAAACATTCATTTTGCCATTAATTGTAATCATTTTGTGAGATTTTTGTCTGACAACAGCCTGTGCTCCAAACAGAGATATGATCTGATCATAATCCAGTCTGTCTGTGATTATGTGAAGAAACAGAACAAACTGAGACCAACTAAATCCAGAAGAACTGTGGAGACGTCTCCAAGACGCTTCAAGAAACCTTCCTGCAAAGCTACAGTACTATTAAAAGTTGTAGGCACTTGTGTAAAAATGCTGTAAAATGAGGATGCTGTCAAAAATAATGTCATAAATAGATTTTCTTTATCAATTAACTTCTATTAACTAAATTAAATCAACATTTGGTGTGAGCGTCCTTTGCATTTAAAGCAGCTTTTGCCCTCGGTGCACTTGCACATAGTTTCTCAGGGAGCTTTGCAGGTAGGAAAATACTAGTGTTCTAATAATTTTGGCCACCACTGTATATATATATATA
>NW_015536538.1:1809414-1818215 GCF_001515605.1 Sinocyclocheilus anshuiensis
TGTCTTTTGCTGTAGTGTGTCAGTAGGAAATATCAGTTTACATTTCCAAACATTCATTTTGCCATTAATTGTAATCATTTTGTGAGATTTTTGTCTGACAACAGCCTGTGCTCCAAACAGAGATATGATCTGATCATAATCCAGTCTGTCTGTGATTATGTGAAGAAACAGAACAAACTGAGACCAACTAAATCCAGAAGAACTGTGGAGACGTCTCCAAGACGCTTCAAGAAACCTTCCTGCAAAGCTACAGTACTATTAAAAGTTGTAGGCACTTGTGTAAAAATGCTGTAAAATGAGGATGCTGTCAAAAATAATGTCATAAATAGATTTTCTTTATCAATATATAAATTTTATTTTTCAATTAACTTCTGTTAACTAAATGAAATCAACATTTGGTGTAAGCATCCTTTGCATTTAAAGCAGCTTTTGCCCTCGGTGCACTTGCACATAGTTTCTCAGGGAGCTTTGCAGGTAGCTTTCTTGAAGCGTCTTGGAGACACAGTTCTTCTGGATTGAGTCTGTCTCAGTTTGTTCGGTTTCTTCATGTCATTCCAGACAGACTGCTGATGATCAGATCAGATCTCTCTGTGGAGCACTGGCTGTTGTCAGACTCATTGATTATTACAATTAATGGCAAAATGAATGTTTGGAAATGTAAACTGAATAAATAACTGACTTAAAACCATTTTTTAGCTGGTGAAAATAGTGTTCTAATCATTTTGGACACCACTGCATATGGAGCCCACAGGAGTCAGCAGAATATTGTGGATTAAAGGGGTCATATGATGCGATTTCAAGTTTTCCTTTCTCTTTGGAGTGTTACAAGCTCTTGGTGCATAAAGAAGATTTGTAAAGTTGCAAAGACCAAAGTCTCAAATCCAAAGAGATATTCTTTATAAAAGTTAAGAGTCAACCACGCCTCAAGAAACATTTCTGATTATTATCAATGCTGAAAACAGTTGAATTGCTTCATATTGTTGTGGAAAGTGTGATACATTTTATTTTTCAGGATTCTTTGATGAATAGAAAATTTAAAAGAACAGCATTTATTTGAAATAGAAATCTTCTGTAACATTATAAATGTCTTTACTGTCACTTTTGATCAATTTAATGCATCCTTTCCTCACATGTACCTTATAGAGGATGACCTGACCCTCCTGAGGGTTTCCTGGAGTTAAAAACTTCTCCTGTGTTTCCTCATGAATCTCATCATTACCAGGAGCAAGATCTGAACACAGAATATTTATCTCAGACACACATACAGCTAATCTACTGCTGTGAAAACATACCAGATCAACACAAATATAACAGCACTATCATGCATTCAAAGCTCTTTTAAACTCTAAATAAGTCTAACGTGCACATTCATATTCCTCACCCAATATTCCCATGTCATATTTTCCCTCTTTTTTGTCCTTGTTGATCAGGTAGTCAAAGTTATCGGTGAAGTACTGGAACAGAGAGTTCTGCTGATGGACCTCCAAACCCAAAATACGGTTCAGAAACTTAGTGATGGTGCAGTCTGGGATGCAGGACAGAAAAAGGCAATTAGCCACTTGGTCGGATGCAAATTAGTTGCATTTCATTTACTTAAATCCAAAAAACATTTCTGCATGTAAATGTGATGCAACTGTCAGTTAAAGCACTTCACTGACAGGTATTACATAAGTAACACAAAACCAGAACAAATGTGCATTATCCAACAATGTTGTCAGTGTATTTTGAATTTAACACACTTCTATAAAGTCAGGTTTGAATTATGCATGATCAATAATATCAAAATGTCCACAAATATTATATATATATATATATGTGTGTGTGTGTGACCCTGGACCACAAAATCAGTCATAAGGGTCAATTTTTTTAAATTGAGATTTATACATCCTCTGAAAGCTGAATAAATAAGCTTTTCATTGATGTACAATGTATTGTTGGCTATTGCTACAAATATACCCCAGTGACTTAAGAATGGTTTTGTGCTCCAAAACTGCAAACTGGATTTACTCTCCCTGCTTGGCTGATGAACTTTGGCAAATTGGATTCACTTTACTGTTCAGCTGGCGTACTTTTGTTGTTGCCGCTGGGAACTCCCGGTTGTCAGCCTGCTGCGAAGCCCTCTCTCACCTCTCAATTCTACATCTATCGGACTGACTGTGAGGTGAGTTAACACTCTTCTTACTAGTCTTTCTAATGGCTTGCTGTCTGGTTGGGTAGCTTTCCTAAGCTTTTATAGATGTTGGGATGGTTGTGGTTCTGGCTAACACGGCGTTGCTGATAGCCGGTTTTCTCATGGCTATCACCAACATGTCAAAAGCTTTGGTACTTGCGCTGTCTCTGGTTCTCTTTACTATTATTGGACTACCTTCCAACATGGAATTTGGATACCTGTGTAGTGAACTCAGGGCGCTCAATGGGCACCCACGCCTTGACTCTGTGATGTACGAGCACTGCCGCTCGCTTGGGATTATCCGACGTACGCGTTACATACATCGCTCAGTCAGAAGGATTTTTAACATTCAGCAGCTAAACTCTTCAGTTATTCTGTGCATCTGGACGTTGGTCAAATCAAAACGTCTACCAAGAGACTGTCATCCAATGCGAACGCTTGTCTACATAAAAAAGTCAGCCTCAAATGTCAACTTTACTGGCAACATAGGAGTACTGCATAACCACTTTGCTCTGTTGAACTGTCGCTCCATCTCGGACAAGGGGCCCTACCTAAGCGAACTAATTACGGATACAGACTTGGACATGTTATTTCTTATCGAGACTTGGCAAACACCTAATGATTTCATCTATCTTAATCTTCTTACACCGAACGGCTATCAGTACTTGTCTAAGTCACGTCTATCTGGGAAAGGAGGTGGCCTTGCGGTCATTCGTCGTAACTCCATAACACAAACTCAGATGGATTTTAACTGTACTAAGACTTTTGAATACATGGCTTTGAAGGTCGGCTCAAACTGTCCCCTCACAATTATTCTGATTTATAGACCACCCAAACAGCAAAACGACTTTTTCTCAGAACTCTGCGAACTACTAACACTTGCTTGTGCTTCATCAGCCCAGGTCATCTTACTTGGTGACTTTAACATCCATGTTGATACACCCTGTTTTAATAGTACTCAGCTAAAGACTGTTCTGGACTGTTTCGATCTTTATCAGAATGTCAACTTCTCTACTCACACTCATGGTCATACGCTTGACTTAGTCTGTACATCAGGCTTAAATCATATTTCTATCAGTGGTCTGGCTACTCCAATTTCTGATCATAAGCTTATTACGTTTGACTTTACACTAACTTGCCCAACTAAATGCATTGAAAACAAAACCACTTTCTTATCGTAAGTTCAGTGCTATCAATGTTGATATACTTACCTCTACTTGCCTCTATTGCTTCATCTGTTATTTCTGATGTATTCAATTTTAATTATCCATCCAAGATATATGATTTGTATCACTCTGCTATTGCTGATGTTTTAGATGAGCATGCTCCAACTAGGACTAGGTCTGATCCCCTGCTCCTCTCCATGGTATAACAATGAGCTACGTGATATGAAAGCCAAAGGCAGACAACTTGAACGCCTTTTTAGGAAAACAGGTTTAACTGTACACTTTCAGGCATTTTCAGATCATGTTAAGCACTATAAAACTGCCTTGAATGCTGCTCACTCTTCACTATATTTCCAAAACTATCAACATAACAAACAATAAGCCTAAATCAGCAGTTCAGGCTGCTATACATAATGCCTCTCTACGATAATCTGACGACTTATGCTGTTCTTTTTTACGCTATTTTCAGGGTAAGCTTGACGCTTTATGTGGGACATTTGGTGCAGAACCAACTACTTCTACTTGTGAGCTAACTCGGCCTATTCAAATGCTCGATAGCTTCTCCTTGACAAACCCCACCCTAATTAATGAAATAATACTGAAATCCAATTCTTCTTCATGCTGTGTTGACCCTGCACCAACATTCCTTTTGAAACACTGTACCTCTGTTATTTCTGGTCCTATCTTACATCTTGTAAACATGTCTCTTATCTCTGCCACTGTTGCAGTATCACTCAAAACTGCTGCTGTTACTCCTATTCTCAAAAAGCCAACTCTGGACCCAGCTGACTACACTACTTAACGCCCAATTTCCAACCTACCGTTTGTTTCAAAAATCATGGAAAAAGTCGTTGCCACTCAGTTGCAGTCATTTCTAGCTTGCAATAAACACTTTGATATATTTCAGTCAGGTTTTCGTTCACAACACAGTACTGAAACTGCTCTAGTAAGCAGTATAAATGACCTCCTTCTTTCTGGTGATTCGGGCAACCTTTCCATACTCTTATTACTCGACCTTAGCTCAGCTTTTGACACTGTCTGTCATAAGCTACTACTCATGCGCCTCTTAGAGATTGGCATCTCAGGAGCTGGGTTAGCCTGGTTTTCCTCCTATTTAACGGACAGACAATACTTCATAACAACAAATATCCCACTGTCCCTATTAAACAGGGTGTGCCACAGGGCTCAGTTCTAGGGCCATTATTATTTATCATTTATATTATGCCCCTCGGACAAATTATTCGCTGCCATGGTTTTCAGTACCACTGCTATGCCGATGATATTCAGATATATACTTCTTGCCGACCTGACTCTATTCACCAGACCGCTACTCTATTGTCATGTGGCAATGAGTTAAAAACCTGGCTTAGCTCCAACTCTCTCAGTTTGAATTTGACAAAAACAGAAATTTTACTTGTCGGTCCCCCAACTGTAACAAAAAACATAACTAATCCCCCTAGAATTGACCTTGAAGCTACATCAATTTTTCCAACTGCCACCGTCAAAAACTTAGGTATCACTCTAGACTTTTTACTAAACCTAGATGCTTATATTAGTAAACTCTCCAAAGCTGCATTTTTTTCAACTTCAGCATATTGCCAAACTCCGTTCCTTCATGAGCCCAAAAGATGCTGAATCACTAGTACATGCATTTATCACATCTCTCCTTGACTACTGTAACGCTCTTTTTTCTGGATTACCAGTACGCTCCATCTCCCATTTGCAATATATTCAAAATTCTGCTGCAAGAATGTTAACATACACTAAACGGTCTGCTCATATCACCCATATTCTATTTAACCTCCACTGGCTACCTGTGTCCGCTTGTATCACTTATAAAATTCTTCTACTTACCTTTAAGTCACTCCTCGGTCTTGCACCTACTTATCTCTCTGACCTACTTTCTCCATATATTCCCTCTCGTCTACTTCGATCATCTGGAGGGGAACTTCTTTGTGTTCCAAGATCTCACCTTTCATCTATGGGAGGGAGATCTTTCTCTGTTATGGCTCCTAAACTTTGGAACTCATTGCCCCTGTGTCTTCGGTTAATAACCACACTGCACGAATTTAAGTCTAAACTCAAAACCTATCTGTTCAACCAATATTACCAGTCATTATATGTTTCTTCTTAAACTGTTATGGTTTAATGCTGTATCTGACTGTTTGCTGTATCTGGCTGTCTGTATTATTACTATGGTTTGCAACAGCAACCACATGTCCTGGACTTGGCAAATGTCTACTGTCCATCTATGTATGTATTGCTTTTGTCATTGTGAAGCGTCCTTGAGCTTGGGAAAGGCGCTATACAAATTAAACTTATTATTATACATATATACATATATATACATATATCACTAATAAATTGCTCAATTAAAGGTATGGCTGCATTAATCATACGCAATACAGATGAGTAGTGAATCAGCCTTTATAATCAGATCCTTGTGTTATTGTTGTATTACATTCACCTTTCTCTGTATTCAGACTCAGACGCGGCTCCTTACAGAAGATTCCCACATCAATCATGCCTTTCTTCATATCTGAAACACATATGAATGTTAAATCAGTACACACAAACATTACACTGTCATGTTCATCTGCATGTGCTCGAACAAAGTGTCTCTTGCTGCGTCCCGATTGACAAACAAATCAAAATAGTAAGCAATACTAGGATTAGTGTATCCAAAATCACAGTTTGCAGACTTTGCATGGATTTACTTTAGTACCACTATTGGAGTATAGTATTTTAGTAGAAATTACACTAAATAGCACTATTAGATATATTTATTAAATATATGTAATTACATTAGGCATATTTTAACAAAGGTACACTACTGCTAAAAAGTATGGGGTCGGTAAATTTTTTTTAATGTTTTTTTTTTTTTTTTAAAGAAGTATCTTCTGCTTACAGAGGCTGCATTTATTTGATCAAAAATACAGTAGAAATTGTGAAATGTTATTGCAATTTAAAATAGCTGTTATTTATGTGAATATATGTGACCCTGGAGCACAAAAGCAGTCTTAAGTCGCTGGGGTATATTTGTAGCAATAGCCAACAATACATTGTATGGGTCAAAATTATTGATTTTTCTTTTATGCCAAAAATCATTAGGATATTAAGTAAAGATCATGTTCCATGAAGATATTTTGTAAATTTCCTACCGTAAATATATCAAAACTTAATTTTTGGTTAGTAATATGCATTGCTAAGAACTTCATTTGGAATAAATTTAAAGGCGATTTTCTCACTATTTTGATTTTTTTGTACCCTCAGATTCCAGATTTTCAAATAGTTGTATCTCGACCAAATATTGTCCTATCATAACAAACCATACATCAATGGAAACCTTATTTATTCAGTTTTCAGATGATGTATAAATCTCAATTTTGAAAATTTGACACTTAATTTTTGGGTTTTGTGGTCCAGGGTCACATGTTAAAATGTCATTTGTAATGTAATTTCAGAATCAGAATCAGAATCAGAAGAGCATTATTACCAAGTATGTTTACACACACAAGGAATTTGACTTGACGACAGGAGCTTCCAGTGTAGAAGAAAGTACAAACATAGTGCAGACATACATGATAGTGCAGACATACATAGGAATAACACAGTAGGGATGTAATATAACACTAATATAATAAAAAAAAGAAAAATTGAATAATGTACTATATACAGAAATAGAAGTATAGGAAAAAATTTAATTGTTTAGATAAATGTACAGATATGTTTATTAGTGAGCAGATATGTTATTTAAGAAGAATCGCGGAGCTCAGCGTCCTGGCTGCCATTTGCGGCACCATCATGAATAGTGAATTTAAAATGCAATTTAATTTATTACACTTTTGATCAAACTTGATCAATAAACAGATGACATTACCTCTGAAGAACATGATGTCTCCTCCTGGGTAGCCCTTCGGTGGAGGGACTTTGTTGTCGATGTGCCCGAGGATGGCTTTAGTGATCTTATCCAACGCTTTGGTGCCGTACTAAGACAGACAGAGGGGAAAAAATTGTTAAATTCCTTTTCATGTTGTATTTGTGGGTCTGAACTGTGGTATATTTGCAATATGGGAATCGGCATGAAAAGATTTCATCCAACTGTGAACCATATTGCAGTTCATACATTTCTTCCAAGTTTAGAAAACATCAACCAACCAAACAAATCAAAGTCTTAAGTCAAATGAGGTTATGTCTAGTCCAATGTGTTGTTATTGTTAACTAAAACTATTAAACTATTAAATAAGCTTAAAACTATTGAACTTTTTTTTCAGAAATTGAAATAAAGCTAAATAATAATACTAATAATAATAATAATAATGAAAAACTGAAATAAAACTTAAAAAAATACAAATAAAAAATGAACTTGAGTAAGTTCTAAAATAATACAAATAATGAATTAATATAAACAAAATTTTTTAAATAAATAAAAATGATAAAAGGACAAAAAATTACTAAAACAATCTAAAATTAAAACAAAACCTGAAAATATAAAAATAAAAGCCAATTCAAAATATTAATAAACACTATAATAGTAGATATATAACACTAAAACAACACCCTAATAAAGCCAGATGGTAGAACAGAGAATAGTCTATTATATTTTGGCTGATAAAGGAGAATATGCTCCTACTTTGTTCTCAAAGTTGTACTGGCTCAGGTCTCTGGATTCAGTGGCTCGTCGGTCCCCGTGCGTCAGAGCCCCCTATAAAACACAACACACATTTTAATGTGGATGCATTTCCATTAACAAGCTCTCAAACATCTGACAACATTTTAATCAGCTCTCACAGGATTGTAGAATGGCTACAGAAGCTTAAGTACATATACTTTCAATTTCACAGGTAGTAATGTGCACATGTTTAAGTTCATAAGTTGCAATGATTTTTGCTTGGCTTCAACTGAACTGTATTTTGGGTAGCTTTGCCCATAGTGAAATCTTATTGGTCCAAAATCTTGCAAAACAGCTGGATATTAAGGTGCTTAATGTGATTAAAAGAGGATGATTTAATGAGATAAATATGAGCGCTGCATGTTTCAAAGTCAACGTTCTAGTAAAGACATTACAAAATAAGAGCCTCACCATATTTCAGGCTTGTTTAAGTACCGCATTATGCAGAACAACTATTTTTCTGGTTATTATTGGTATTTTGGTTACACAGTAAACTGTATCTGGCAATTAATTCAATGTTTAAAATGTTAAAAATTCCATAATCTTTAAATAAATAGTTTTAAGCAGAAATATTTAAAAATCTGGTGTACTTTTTGTAAATGTCTCCTCATACCCGTTTATTAAGAGAAAAATAAAGTAAAAGACCGCTTCTTAAACCAGAGAAGCTGAACATGTTGGTATTCTTGTGGAAAAAAAAACATGCAAGTCCTGTCACCGACGGCCAGTTTAGTTTTACTTTTCTTTTTGTTTTCGTTTTAAAAAGCTTGTTATCTTTGCTGTTTACCTCACGTTA
>NW_015536538.1:1820608-1827780 GCF_001515605.1 Sinocyclocheilus anshuiensis
CCCATCCCACTGCATCTCATGTTTTTAAATGAAAAATGTACTCTGCGTGATTAGCTTTCCGCCCTTTGTATTAAACTATACATACATGAAGCTGTTTTGTTTATAGTTGTTTAAGCAACTTAATTATAATTTAGTAATATTTTGCTCGATGCGCCCTCTTGTGGCCTCAGAAGAGAAGCCAAAAGCTTTTCTTCATCCTGTGCAGCCCTAAGTGTGAGCTACATTTGCACTCTGTCAGCGTTTCATTTCCTGAATGAACAGGAAGGCATGAGCAAATTCTTCTGAAAAACAGTTGCATTTATGTCAACCTACCAGCAGGTCCATTGATGTGGTTCACGAAAATCACATCATCACTGTCCTGTAGTGAATCAGGGGAGGAGTTAGAGTCGCTGTCAATCTCATCCGAGTCAGAGTCAGAGTCATCGCTGATTTTAATAACCCCGCCCACTTCCACACAGTGCTTTGGAAATTTTGAAGTCCGGCCTCTGGGTTTTCCTTCAGAAGGCAAAGAATTGCTTTCAGAAAGATTCATGATGCACAAAAACCCACAGACCCAAACCCCAGAGACAGAATAATGCTTGATACAGCACAAGACGATGTGACTCACGTTTCCTCTTGCTTGCGGCGCTTTTCTCTCTTTTAGGTTTCTGTGTTGGAAAGTGTTTCTGAACTAATGACTGGAAAACACCCCTACAGGACAAAACCCACAAATCTCAATCCAGGTCACCTACAGTGACACATAACCACAGAGCTATTTACCCTTTATATTGATTATTATAAGGTTCTCTGGAATACTTGATTCTGATTGGTCTACTGGTGATTTGTGGGAGATTTCAGTCTTTCCCCAATGAAGAAGACAGACGTTGCACTAGTTGCCCGTGGGAAATGGACTTTGAGACACTCACTCAGCAGCGGAGACGAATCTGTCCAGGTGTCCGTCGTTCTCGTCCAGGAGCTCTCGAGTACGAGCCTCTCCAGTGGACTGCAGGCCAATCACGATGCACTGTTTGAAATGACACGGAGAGTGGGCGGAGCCACATTTAGCACAATTAGTGAAACACTTAATACAGGGCTCCCACAATGAAGTTAACCTTCCAGTCATCTGTGATTACTGGGAAGGGCTGCATGATTTGCACGGGGAAAAAGAAAGTTTGTATTTTATTTAATTTTTTAATGCCAGCAAGGCTAGCTTGATGGCAAAAACTAATTAAATAACGTAACATACAATAGACAAGAAACTATATAAGACATTTAAGGTTAATACTATAAAAAAATCTAAAATACATTTAGGTGATTTTTAAATAGTTTGTTCCTGATAAAAATTGCATCTCTCATGTAAAAGTGCCAGGTTTGCTGTGCTTATTTGTTTGGCCAGAAATTGTGTGATTACATACTGATAAGACTATAAAATGGCAACAATAATAATAGTAAATTATTATCATTATTATTATTATTATTATATATTGAAATGACTATAAAACAACAATAATAGCAATTATTATATTATTACTAAATGTTAAAAAAAAAAAAGTAGACAATAAGAAATATCACTGTAATATTTTATATATTACTATCATAATATGTAATATCTTTTTATCTATATATATATATATATACACATATATACACATTTTTTTAATAGTACAGCTATAAAATTACTAATATTTATGGGGTAAGGATAAGGATATCCAAAACCCAGTAAAACCTCTTCTTAACGAGCAAAGGCACAAATCTTAATCACTGACTCACCTTGCCGTGCTGCATCTCAGTATGAGCGAGATCAACCAGTCGACGGACTTTAGCGGCGATGCAGAGGTACTTAAAAAACCTCTGGTGTGATGCCCAGAACTGACCCCACAGAGACTTACGGGAGGCCAGACCCAGCGTATCCGCAGCTCTGGTGAACAGCTCGAGAGCCTCGGCCCACTAGACAGAGAAAGAAACATTTTAACTACTGCTTCATACATTATTTGGGACAAAGTGATTCGACACAACACAAGTGTTTCTCTCACCAGTCTAGCTGCTTTGTTGTAGACCAGTTTGAACTCTTCGTCCAGTGTAATCTCCTCTATGCGGAAGGACACGCCGGAAAAGCTCAGCTGCCGTGCGATGTACATGCCACTCACTTTCATATCCATTGCAACAATCTCCATGGCGCCAACACCCCTGGAACATGAACATGAGTAAATGTTTATGAGAGAATATGAAGATTTTCATCAGATAAAACAGACCATTGTGATCCTGAGCATGAACTCTGACCTCTTCTCAATAGCATGCAGGAAGTCATCAAACGCCCTGAACGGCGTTCCTTGCCCCCAGATCCCCAGTCGGCTCATGTATATCATATTCTTTGGCTCAGACGCACCTGGAGAATGAGAATGAAGGCAGAAAAATCAGGTCTCATTAATCCACAAAGACCAATAGCTCAGAATGCATGAAACCATAATGAACCATTTTTAAGGGGATTTGGCAACGGTTTTCTTTGGAAAATAACCAATCATCCAAATCAAAAAGAACTAAACATAAAAAAAAAAACCTTTGTAACTTAAAAAAAAAAAAAAAATTAACTGAAATAAAATACAATATTTATTAATACTTATTTTATTTCAGCTAGTTGTCAAGCAACATTTTTCATTTTCATTTAGTTAAACTTAATGTACTAACATACCTAAAACTACAAATTTATAAAAAGTATATAGACATATGTAATACTAAAACTAACAAAAAAGAAAAAAAAATATATATTAAAATGAAAATATAAAATATAAAACTATGCACACCAAGGCTGCATTTATTTGCTTAAAAAAAACAGTAAAAAATTACAATATTGTGAAATATTGTTACAATTTTCATTTTTTTCTATTTGAATATATTTGAAAATAATGTCAATTATTTAAAGTAATTTATTCCTGTGACAGCAAAGCTGAATATAAAAAGCTTTAAGATTTATTAAATTAACCCTTTTAACGCATTAAATTGATCAAAAGTGACAGTAAAGGCATTTATAATAATGTTACAAAAGATTTCTATTTCAAATAAATGCTGTTCTTTTGAACTTTCTATTTATCAAAGAATCCTGAAAATAAAATGTATCACCGTTTCCAGAAAAATATTGGGCTGTTTTCAACATTGATAATAATCAGAAATGTTTCTTGAGCAGCAAATCAGCATATTAGACTGATTTCTGAAGATCATGTGACACTGAAGACTGGAGTCATGATGCTGAAAATACAGCTGCGCATCACAGGAATAAATTATATTTTACTATATAGTCAAATAGAAAGACGTTATTTTAAATTGTAATAATATTCCACAATACTGTTTTTGCTGTATTTTGGATCAAATAAATGTAGCCTTGATGAGCAGAAGAGACTTCTTCAAAAAACATTAAAAACTATTAGAAACACCCACCTGTGGCACTAGCATACACCACTCTCGCCCGGGGCAGTTTGCTCTGCAAGTCCAGGACTGCTTTACCCATCTTGGTGGAGGTCGCATTTTTAGCCTTATGGCACTCGTCAAACACAATCTAAGGTTAAAGGTCAAGGGTCAACAGCACTGTTACAATACTTTTGTTCATGCATATTAAGAGTTAATTAGTATTCAGCAACTTGAGGTGCTCTGATGAATAACAGTGTGCACTATGATTCTAAACAGAGGTTAGCCAATCATAACAGAGATCATCTGCATATTGTGTTATACATAAGTCTTAAAGGTACAGAAGCAAAAACAACAAGCAACCTTATAATTTCCAGTAACAACCTAAAGTCATTACTTTCTAAAAGATGCATGCATGCACACTCTCGGAAGTGAAGGATACGACTCCGTCAAAGTTGGGTTTGCACCAGTCCAGGATCTGTTTGAGTCTGGTGCGGTGCTGCCCACCGGCCTGGCTCTCTCCAATCAGCGCTGAGTATGTGGCGAATAAAACACCCTCTGAGGTAGCCGTATCTCCGTATTTAATCTGCATGAAAGAGGAAAAGCAGACATAGACATTTAATGACCCAACAAGAAATAATTAACAAGACTGAAACAAAGTCTCAGTTGCTACCAACTAGAGTGCAAGAGAGCAAAACAAGACGTTTACTGTAATGAAGTAGACATAAAAGTAGATTTTTTTTTTTATATTACTAGTTCACACAAATATAAATGTTTCAGCTGACTTACAGTTTTATTCCAGTAAATTGGAGTAAATGAAAACTTTGCACAAAACACATGCTAATGCATTCAGCAGAAAACAAGACATTGGCTCTTGTGATTGTGATGTTCTCATTGGATACTTTAATATTTACGGGAGTATTTGTAATACCTTATTTGTAACTTTATGGCTACTGTCTAACAGCATCACAAACATTTCTGTCTGCTGAAGCCCTTTGACATAAAATTCACTTGAAGTCCTTCTGAGATTTTAAGTTAATATTTCAACTATTTAACCATATATTTGCAGGTTCAAGGCAGTGTTGTTAACTGAAACCACAACGAACACTATTAAAAATAAGTGTCATTAACTTAAATATAGCTGAAATAAAAAAATAAGTAGATTAAAAATAAAAACAAAAATTACAAATGTTGCCTTGGCAACTAAGTGAAATAAATTAAGTATTAAAATGACAAACTAAAACTGAAATAAAAATAAATTAAAGCTAACTAGAAATATTTAAATATTTAAGAAATACATAAAATAATTTAAAAAATAACAAAAGCACATAAAATTGCTAAAACTAAATTAAAATGAAAACTGAAGAAAATATATATAATTATAGTTACAGTTATACATAATTATAACTATAATTATAATTATAGTTATATAATTAAAGCTGATGGTCACATAAAATGCAGGTAAACTAATAAAATATTTTTTCACTATTCTCCTGTATTTTTATCCTGTTATTAATGTAAAAGTTTTTTTTTTGTAAAAAAAACAAAACTTCTTAATATTTAAAAAAAATTAAATAAAATATGAATAAAATAAAGTATTTTTAGCAAGCATTACTTTTCGGTTGTTTTAATTTTTTAATTATGTAAATTTTACATTGTTAATATTTAATTATTTGTTTTTCATCAGCTCACAAAGCCTATTTAGATCCATCACGTTTGGAAAACCCTGATCTAATATGTACAATATAGATGGAAAAAAAAGCAGTGACAAGTCAGTTCTCAAACCTTATTTAAAGCAAACACAGGGATGTTGGAAGCGTCGATGTCTTTGAGATCTCTCTCAGCATCGTACTTCAGGTCATTTGACACACTGAACCTAAAACAGAGCAGATTCCCAGAAAAAGATCCCTCTGTTAGATGAACAGTCAAATGAGTTTGACTGAACATGAGCGTTAGAGATGCATGCAGGTGTTTACCATAGCGCTCTCTTCCGTCCCTTTAAGAAATTCTCCAGTATGATTCCGGCCACAGTGCGGCCCTTCCCAACGCCGGCTCCATCTCCGATCAGAAACCCCGCCCGCTGACCGTTCTGAAGAATCACCTCGTGTTGCTGAAGAACACCAGCACAAAGGCGATTTTATACATTCTAGGGCTGGGCGACTTTTCTGATTTTATCGATTAATTCGAATTTAATGTTTTGCCACGATTTTATTTTTTAGAAATCGAGAAATCGAGGAATTTTGAATGGACATATTTAGGGCTGCCCCCTAATAGTCGACTAACCGTTAGTCGACCAAAATTGTATTAGTCGCTTAGAAAATAAAAAATCCACAGTTGAAGTCACGCAGTTCATGACAGATCATTAATGGCTGGTCTTTGTGGTAATACAGTACATCGGGCAGGACATCCAATCATTCATCGACCTCAAATATGGCTTATCATCTGAAATATGTAAGTAGCAGAAACTTTACATGGCCGCTCAATCTAATGTTATCCTAGAGAAGTGTGCACTATTGAAGTGGAATATAGAAGTGCGCTCACTGCAGGACAGATGAAGGCACCGGTGCGCTCGCTTGCTCTTAAAATACTCCCACATTTTTGCTCATACAGATAAGAGATTCAAAATACATCTTTTGAATCTGTAAAGACTCTACGTTTATTTGTGTGCACTCACAATAACAACAAAACATTGCGCTTTTGTAAAATAATAAAAGCAAACAGGATGCGCTTTCTGCCGTCTCGGTCTCCGTGAACTTGAGCGCGAAACTCCGTGTATGCTTGCCTTACAGATATGAAAAACATAGCGAAATATCTACTTTCAAATGAACCGATTCAAATGGAAAACAAATAGGCCTATTCTCAGATTATGTAATCCCCGTATGAAACATGCATCATACTCCACTACTGCAGAGATGACGAGTCAGTGTCGCCAACTTCATCACTTAAGCTGAAAACAAAGATATCACTAGTTTATTAATACATTTTTAAAATGTTAATGCAGCCTCCTTACTGTTTTTCCCTGAGACATTCATAATCATTACTTATGCTGGTGTGCTGTGGCAAGCTTTATGCATGTGCTTGAGGCAATTAAAGGCGCCATTTAAATGGTTTATTAATAAATGCGCGATTAGTCGACTAATGCTTCAAATGAACGACTACTAGTCGACCAGAAAAATCCTTAGTCGAGGGCAGCCCTAGACATATTACCAAACGTTAGAATTAGACACTTTGACAATGTCAATGATAACAGTAAAGAGAAAAAAACGATCCAACCGCATGTCGGCGCACGTGATTAACCGCTCACATGTGAGGTGTTCATATCGCTAGGTGCCATTCACACAGAATGCGTTTTTGTGTTGACAAAGGTGCGACGCGGGCAGTGGAATAGGAAAAACATGCAAGAAGATGGGAGTGAACTTCTTTTAACTTGAGTGCCGCGTTTTTAGACTGCCGTTTCATGCATGAGACGTGAGCGCAACAGCCAAACATGTCCATGTTTACATAGAAAAAACAATGGAAAACAGCTTAATCTAATAAAAAACCTGTAACAACTACTGCATGTCTGATATTTCATGTTTGCATCATGGTGACAAGCTGAAAGCTGCTGTTTTTACCGAACATTTATAGTTAATAATAGTCTACTGGTGTTATACCTTCAGTAATTTTGAATTTGAATTACCTTGACTTTTGAAATTGTTTTTAAAAAGCATTTTCCTCGTATCATTTCTGAACATATAATATGTATAAGACAAGTTTGTACAAGATGTAGTTGTAGTTCATGCATCTTTTCTGCA
>NW_015536538.1:1828046-1835382 GCF_001515605.1 Sinocyclocheilus anshuiensis
GTTGTCATTATCAGAGCAGGCTTGAGAGGAATTTAATCACAACTGCACATTCAGCAAGTCTCTGATATCATTAAATTTAAAAAAAAAAAAAAAAAAAAAAAAAAAAAAATCAAGAATTGGTCGTACGTTCTGAATTTTATTTTATTTTTTAAATCGAGATTTACATTTTTTGCCATATCGCCCAGCTCTAATACATTCACACTAAACTCATCTGTGAGGGGAAAGAGAAGAGCAGAGACAGCAAGAGTACCTGGCAGGCGTAGATGATGGCCTCCAGCTGCAGGGCAGACAGTAGGCCGGAGCTAATGCTGCAGACTGGAATGGACAGTGTGTAGGTGATGTCAGGAGGAGGAACGCTGGACAGCGTGTTGGTCTCCACCACAAAATCAGGATGAGAGATTCCTATAGTAGCTGCACACATGAGAACAGAGCATTTATTTAACACGGAAGCACCACAAACTGTGAAATCGAGTTTAGTTTGTGCTGTATGAGGGATGGGCAGCATGATTTTTATTAAATTTTAATGTTTTTTAAGACCTGCGCAAATAAAATTAATGCCATATGTCAGGTGCCCAAACTTTTTACTATGAAGGGCTGAAAGCCAAACTTGACTGAGGGCTGTGGGCCCCAAGTAAATCTTGCATTATATCACACTATATATTTTTACATTTAATTTATATATATATAAATATATATAAATATAATTACTTATAATTTCTTTATTTAAATTCAAAAATTAAACAAAAAAACATATACAATTTTTTTTTTTTAATTATGATATGCTTCACCGGCATGTTTTTCCCCCTACTATATGGTGGGCCAAATAAAATGTCAAATAAAATCATATGCCCTTACAGAACAAACCCATACAACCTCAAAATAAATTATATATATCAGATTATTTTACTTAATTAGACAGTATGGGGCACACATTAAATAAGGAATTAATACTAACAAGATATTAATAACAAGGGGGAAAAAAATTATGCATAATTGATGACTTTTAGTTATAAACAAGTCCAAAATACTCTTATTTTGAAATGTTTGTGTTGCTACTTCCAGCTGCTCATTCAAAAAGACAAAATATGGACTCTTTCAAGCATCTACAACATTTCACACTATAAAGATTATAAAGTAAACATTGTCATTACCCACTAACAGTACATCATAAGCAATTGTTTGGCATAAATGCATGGTATTAATTGACTGCGAGCCTGTAGAATGTGAAACAGCACCGCGTTTTGACTTTGAACGTGCACCGCTTGGACTAATTTGATTAAATTGTTGCTTTTTGAAGATTAATAATTACATCAGACATCATAGTATGATAATTACTGTTATTCCATTCCTAAATTTAGGACCTCTTAAAATGATAATTAGGACTTTTGCTATACCATTTTAAATATTTACGATCTTTAAAATATTATAATATACCATTTAAAATATTTTTAATTTTGAGCACTTGCAAGGATCCTACACTCACTACAACATGTTATAACCGTGATATAAAAATGCATATTTGGCTCATATTGCCCACTCATGTGCTGTAGATTAATATAATACAGTATGTCTATTTACATTTGGATGGCTTGTATTCGGCGTATGTGTCCGCGTGCCCCAAATCCTCCGTCTCTTCCTCATCTGCCTCCTCCTCTTCCTCCGGTGGAGGCGGCGGAGGAGCAGCAGCCTGTGGAAATGAAGGAATGAAGGGGCAGAAAACAAAAGATGATGAAATGTGGTGAAACAGAGGACAGAATATTTTAGAGAAAAGGAGAGGCTCTACCTTAAATCCTGCGACTGATGCAGACAGGAGAGCGCTAAAATCATCCAACCTACCAGGAAACGCGCTCAGGTTCTGCTGAAGAACACAGATGCAGAGATGCTGAACACTCATATGGAATTACACAAGAGAAATGAGACTCTACATGCTATTAATATCGACTGCACATATAAACTTTACTGGTAATGAGTATTAAAGGGATGGTTCATCTAAAACCATTTACTCAACCTCAAGTTCAACCTGTATGACTTTCTTTCTTCTGTTGAACACAAAAGAGGATATTTTGAAGAATGTTGGTAACCAAACAGTTGATAGCACCCACTGACTTCCATAGTATGGGGGAAAAAATACCATGGAAGCCAATGGCTACCGTTTTGGAACAACTTGAAAATAAGAAAATTATGACAGAATTATTTTTTTTTTGGATGAACTACCACCGAAGACAAAAAAAAACAAGGAAACCAGCAAAAAATAATATTATTATAAATATATATTTTTAGTTTCATTATCATTTAAATTAGAAAATATAAATATTATAATACAAAATATACTTAAATATTAAGATTATATTGTAAATGAAAAAAAAAACAAAAAAAACAATATTTAATAATAGGGCTGCCTCCTAATAGTCGACCAAAATTTTTTTAGTCGCAGAAAAAAAGACAAAAAAAAATCCACAGGCAAAGTCACGCAGTTCGTGAAGGACAGATCGTTAATAGCTGGTCTATGTGGTAATCAACCTCAAATATGGCTTATCATCTGAAATATGTAAGTATTAGCAACTTTACATGGCCGCTCAATCTAATGTTAGGCTAACCTAGAGAAATGTGCGCTATTGAAGTGTATGTGCGGAGCGTAGAAGCGCGCTCACTGCAGGACAGATGGAGGCACCGGTGCGCTCGCTTGCCCTTAAAATACTCCCTCATTTTTGGTCATACAGATAAGAGTAATGCACCTTTTGAATCTGTAAAGACTCTACGTTTATTTGTGTGCATTCACAATAACAACAAAACATTGCGCTTCTGTAAAATAATGAAAGCAAACAGGATGCGCTTTCTGCCGTCTCGGTCTCCGTGAACTTGAGCGCAAAACTACGAAACTCCATGTACGCTTGCCTTACAGATATGAAAACATATCTATAGAGAGCGAAATGTCTACTTTCAAATTAACCAATTCAAATAGGAAGCAAATATTCTCAGATTATGTAATCCGTATAAAACATGCATACAGGCGCATCACTAGTACAGAGATGACGAGTCAGTGTCGCCGACTTAATTTCTTAAAACGAAAACAAAGAAAGCACTAGTTTATCAATAAATTATTAAAATATTAATGCAGTCTCCTTACTGTTTTTCCCTGACACATTTATAATCATTACTTCTGCGGTGAGCTGTGGCAAGTTTTATCCGTGTGCTTGAGAGCTTGTAGGCAAATAAAGACTCATTATAATGATTTAAATTGTTTATTAATAAATGTGCGATTAGTCGACTAATAGTTAAAATGAACGACTACAAGTCAACCAGAAAAATCTTTAGTCGAGGGCAGCCCTATTTAATAATAATTATTATTATTATTTTATTGTAACAGAAAATAACTAATATTTATTGGATGAATACATTTCTTTGCTTTCAAAATTTAAACCATAGAGCTTTTATTTTGGCAGAAAACTTTTTTTTCTCTGATTTATGCAATTAAACTGAGTCATACTTTTCAGGTTGGAAAATACAGAAATCTGTATGAATACGGAAAAAAAAATCACATCAATGACTATTATTAAACTTAGTCTTAGTAAACTAAATAAAAAAGTTTAAAAGATTTACTTGTTCAGGGCTCAACATTAAATAAGAGTACTGAACATTGATCCGTTTACTAGCACACCAATACACTGATGAATACTAAACAGGTGTTTCTCTAATAGTGACATTAAAATGTAATCATTTGTGTATCCGATTCCAAGAATTCCATTTGTTTTGTGAGTTGGGATGTTAAATAAAGCATTAAAAACCCCTTAGTATTTCAAAATATCAGCAGAAAAGAAGCTTAAGCAAAGCCACGTCCATGTTTCGTGATTAAACACATTAATGCACCTTTAAAGTAGCTTGCACAGAAAAAGCTCTTAGTACTATAGCAAACTGACCTGAAGGTTAAGAAATCAAGTTTATAGCAATGATATCTTGCCATTTTGACAGTGCGCAATTATACAGTAAACTTCCAAGTCAGGCAAGCTACAGAACGGCTTGAGTCAGAATGCTTCAACAATCGAATGAAAGCCCACTCCAGATACAGTAATCTCCCATTTGCAGACATTACGGCCTCTACCGGATGGATCTTTCAATTCTGCACTATAAAAATTATCTCTGGCTGTCAAAAGACTATGAAATTGCTTTGTATTATTCTAGTACAGACTCATATTGTCCTCTTACGGTTGCAATTTCTAAGACTATACCACTTTCCTTCCTTCGAGAGTGGAATATAAGAATACATTTTTATAATTTAGAGTCAAAGTGTACAATATATATTTTCTTTTGCCATACTGTGAAATGATTGCAATGGCTGGATGCGTTTCAATCTGCAGTAAGGATGCTTTTCTGTCACGTATGACACACACGGGTGTTCACATGCTGGCCGAAATCGGGGTAATCTGCAAAAATCCAGCTGGATCATTTGGATTGCCGTTTAAGCTGTTTACGCCGATACAGGAAAATGGTTTAGCGTGTTTACATGACCACAAGCTTTGTTGGCTTATTAAGCATAATAGGTTTAAAAACGTGCATGCAAACATCTGTGGAACCATTGAAAATGGTAAATATCTGAGAGAAAAGCAGAGCACGAATACCTGTCTCTGACTGTGTCCAGGTATATCCCAGTACATTGGTGCCACAGGGCCCTCGGTGGATAACTGTGCCAGGCCATCAACGGCAAATCCTGAAGGATCTGGATACTCCGACAGAGAATCAGATGGTGAGGAGAACAGCGACTGGCTTGACAGCTCATCTATGCATGGCAGATCCTAAAAATAACCACAAAAAACATGTTCAGAAGTTGACACTTCAGTCACTAATATCACTTTACTGAAATACACATAGCAGTTTTAGTTTAGCAAAATTTTGTGTCTAAATGTGTATTTATTTATATATTCTTCAGAGGAAAACAAAAGAAAACATTTTAATAATGTACTGTTCACCAGGGTTATTTTAGTTAACTAAAACTAAAACCATAAACATTGTTGTTCGTTGAAATAAAATAAAAATTAAATGAAATAAAAAAAAAATATATATATATATATAAATAAAAAAAACTTAAACTTATTTTATTTTCGCTAGTTGCAAAGGCAATATTTATCATCTTCATTTAATTTAACTTGAAGTCCTAAAATAACTAAAACTGAAATAAATTAATAAAGACTATATAGAAACATTATAAAAACTAATAAAGATGACAAAAACACAACAAAATTACTAAAACTTTAACTAAAATAAAAAAGAAAACTGAAAATCTAAAAATTAAAATAATTTTAAATATTACAAAAAATATAAAAATAACAACAAAAAAAACTCTCTTTCCTATGCAATTACAATAAATGGCGCTACGATTCTTAAAAAAAAAGTCATATGGGTTTGACATGAGGGTGAGTAAATGACAATTCCGTTAAAAGCTGTGATACTCAGGACCGGAGCTCATAAAATCATCTGATGTATGATGCACAAATTGCAGTTTGTTTTTCACAGCAGCTGTGGCCTCGACACATTACTTGGCCAATGTCCAAAAACATTCACTGTAAATCTGTCAAAAGATAGTTTTCATTCCTGGAAGCTTCAAACAGTACTCCTGATCACACTTGAGGTGATAACCTCCTGGTAGGGGTGCTCCGATTGATCGGCTACCGATCACTATCGGCCGATAATCGCTTTGGGATGATTGATCGGCGGTCTCTATAAAGCCGATCTCAAGCTGATGACGTGCCTGCCGTGAGAGGTTTGGCACGACATGCAGTGGCACCGTCTCAGTCTCTGTCCGGCGCAGATTAAATAATTATAATGCTGAAGGTGAGGTACACTTCATATTTCTTCATTAAATAACGTATAAAGTAGCTAATTTGAAAACTTTCTGTGAGACACAATTTCACAAACAGCATGAGTGAATCACCGCGCACGCTCTCTCTCAAAATGCACAAATGGCTTCAAATTAAATCTCGTCTGCACTATAAGTTAACAGCTACACAGTTAACACAGGAATTGTCACTTGCACAATCGAGGCAGTGTCACATCGTCACTAAAGTTTATAAATTGCATTTCTTTTTAATTCTTGCTAGTGTTCAAACCATTCAGCGCTCGTGCACACTCGCAGCGCACACACATAACACCAGGTTTTACATTACTCTGTTTGCAGTGCGTATGTGGTGCGTATTTTTTCTGCGCTCATGTTAGGGGTTTAAAGTGTGCACACTGCACGCGGTTGCAGCCTGGCAGGGCGTTCAGGAGCGGTGCATCTGCAGGAGAGTCTATGTTTGCTGCGCTGCAAGCGAAGAATTAAAGTAACAGTGCATTGTTTGCGGTAAATATGAACATGGATTGACACGAAAATGTAGTAAGGCGGTAGAGCTGACTTTCTGTCAATGGTAAGTTTTAATTTAGAATGTTTGTGATAATGTAAGTAGTTTAAATGTTTTGACACTTGCTTGAGCAACTTAATATATAAATCTAGAAGTAAATGCAAAAGTAAATAGCATTGAATAATGTGTTGCTTATATTTATTGTGTTTAAACATGTCTGTGAAAGATTGTATTACTGGACTGTGTAAAAAAATAATCACAATGCTGAAAAAGCATTGTCAGTGACAATGTTTGGATTTGAAATCAAAATAATGGATAAATGTTGTCTGTAGTAAACGGCCACGGATCAGTTGCAGACTCCTGTGTGAAAGCACAGTGAGCACCTGCCGCTTCTGCACCGCTTATGTACCACACATGGACTGCATACGCACTGCAAACAGAGTATGTGTGAACCTGGTGTAAAAGGCTGCCTCACATACAGCTCACAAAATCAGGCTTGCGCTGTGTGTAAGCTTTTGTGCAACAATTGCACGATTGTAAAAACAAAAATGCAATGCATGATCAAACATTTAGGTGAGATAAATATATATATTTGAAAAATGTCAAAAAAAAATGCTCCCCTCCACCCCTCAAATTAAAAATCCCCTCTCACAAGAGTCACCTAAGAGGTGAATTCATTTTCAAAAGTGAAATTCAGGCCCTGAATAAATGTCTAAAATTCCTGATTGGAGAATAATTTTACATGATAAAAAGAAGGCTTTAAAAATACTGTAATACTGTAAAAAGTACTCGGCAGATACTGCTTTCTGTGATCGGTGATCGGTCTCAAAAATCCTGATCGGAGCACCCCTAGTTTTTATTAATATCATTACACTTTATTTGCTCGGTTTTATTTTGTGAAACCTTACTACGTATATGGAATAACCATTTTATAAAAGCAATAAACCCCATGAAGCCGTGGTTTACAGTGAATTTATAACAGCTAAGGTTTAAGGTTTTATGTT
>NW_015536538.1:1835912-1849757 GCF_001515605.1 Sinocyclocheilus anshuiensis
TCTGTCAATGGTAAGTTTTAATTTAGGATGTTTGTGATAATGTAAGTAGTTTAAATGTTTTGACACTTGCTTGAGCAACTTAATATATAAATCTAGAAGTAAATGCAAAAGTAAATAGCATTGAATAATGTGTTGCTTATATTTATTGTGTTTAAACATGTCTGTGAAAGATTGTATTACTGGACTGTGTAAAAAAATAATCACAATGCTGAAAAAGCATTGTCAGTGACAATGTTTGGATTTGAAATCAAAATAATGGATAAATGTTGTCTGTAGTAAACGGCCACGGATCAGTTGCAGACTCCTGTGTGAAAGCACAGTGAGCACCTGCCGCTTCTGCACCGCTTATGTACCACACATGGACTGCTTACGCACTGCAAACAGAATATGTGTGAACCTGGTGTAAAAGGCCGCCTCACATACAGCTCACGAAATGAGGCTTGTGCTGCGTGTAAGCTATTGTGCAACAATTGCACGATTGTCAAAACAAAAATACAGTGCATGATCAAACATTTAGGTGAGATAAATATATATATTTGAAAAATGTCAAAAAAAAATGCTCCCCTCCACCCCTCAAATTAAAAATCCCCTCTCACAAGAGTCACCTAAGAGGTGAATTCATTTTCAAAAGTGAAATTCAGGCCCTGAATAAATGTCTAAAATTCCTGATTGGAGAATAATTCTACATGATAAAAAGGCGGCTTTAAAACGATCGGTATCGGTGATCGTATCGGCAGATACTGCTTACTGTGATCAGTGATCGGCCTCAAAAATCCTGATCGGAGCACCCCTACCTCCTGTTATCCCTACGAGAAATTAAATATTGAAATCTAGACACCATTAAAGCAAAGCCACACATCTATGTTTAGGGGTTAAATGCAAATGCTTAATGCACCTTTAAAGTAGCTTGCACAGAAAAAAAAAACCCTTACTATAGCAAACATACCTGATGGTAAAGAAATACATTTTTTTACCAATAATATTCTTTCAATAATCAATCAATAATAATCTTTCAGCTACAGTAGAAAGCTATAAGGATTGTATATCAACCCAACTATTATGAATCAACCAATTTATTAATCATTATATTATATTCTTTAAAATGTCATGATCTGGTTGATTTCAAACTTTCACATATATGTATGAAGCACATAATAATTTACATGCCAAATGTATTCAGAGGTTGTTTGAAATGAGAGAGTCTGTATAAACTCAAAGCGTAGGGCAATGAAAAATATATTTAAAAACATAAAAATATATTTTTAATGTATATCTGTCAATGGGGTGAAATAACTGTAACAACAAATTAAAAATATGTAGTTCACTTTGCAAATTAAAAAACATTTTTAAAAATGAGGTTTTTAAATATATAACTCAAAATTAATAATGTTAATAAATTGTACTAATTTATTTTAAGTTAATTTAAGGTGAAATTTTTGTTTTGTTTTTGTGTTTTGTACAGATTAAATTTAGCAGTGGAAGTGCCACTTATTATGAAAAAAGGTTAGGTAAAATATGCAAAGGCTTCAGCCTACACCTTTTTTGGTTGATATGTAAAATTATGCATAGTTAATATGGAATTATGCATAAGGACTGAAATAAAAAATCCTGATGATGATGATTCTGACAGTGCAAACCTCAATTATACAGTAAACTTCAGGCTTAAGCTACAGAACAGCTGGAGTCTTTCACAAACCCAGAATCCTTCAACAATCCAATGAAAGCCCATTCCAGATACTGTAATCTCCTATTCGCAGATGTTACAGCCTCTTAAAAGTGCTCTACTGGATGGATCTCTCAATTTCGAGCTATAAAACTGATCTGAGGCTCTCAATAGATGATGAAATTGCTTGTATTATTCTGGAAACATCTAAATCATTACACCCAGTTGTGTAATTTTTACATTTGCGAGAGTGAAACGGGTAATTTAGCGGAGATAAAGCAGGGTCAAGACTGAATGACGGGACAATAACAGCACATTTTGTTGGACAGGAAGGAATGAGGAGAGAGGTCAGAAATGTCCAAACACATCAAGAATTCGTATCTGCAGAACAAGATGCTGAAATAAAGGACGTAAACTCACAGCAGTAGCTGAATCACACACTGTTTTTTATACTGTGATTTATCATCCTAAATCACGTCACAACAGCTCAAGACTTTCTGCACTGGAAGGGAAGTTGCAAATCAACTCATAATGTTTACTAGTAAGGTACCAATCAGCTGTGAACTCAAGGATCCTACAATATTTTCAATGCAAACACATTTGTATAAAAACTCCCTTTGCATGGGCTTTTTCAGAAAGCATATGATTATACAAAACACCACAATCTGACTTTGACATAACGATCAGAAGTTATTTAAAGGCACAATATGTAATTTTCGCCGCTAGAGGGCACGTATTCAAAATAAACAAATAGACAAAGGCGTAATTTGATGACCCCGTGAGTCGTGACTGAGTGTGGAATCATGGGAGTTGTGGTCTTCATCCCCACAGCCGATGCAATCCGACGGGACTCGGGCAGAAATCATGTTCATGGATGAGCTAATGATTTATTAACGTAGTAGAATGAAGCAGGGTGAGGCTGAAAGTTCTAGTGGTTTTTGGATATTTTAATAAAAAAATCTTACATATTGTGCCTTTAAATAAAACAATTTATAACAAATGAATGTTATTTGTAAATATATTTTATAACTATGTTCTACTGTGAATAAAATACCAGTTCATGAGATTTGCAAATGATTGCATTCTGTTTTTATTTACATTTTACACATCCTTACAACTTTTGAAACTAAGAGATTAAAAACACCACAATCTGACATTGATATAACGATCAGAAGTTATTTAAATAAATAAAATTCATAACAAATTTAGAATATTTATAAATATTTTTCTGTTCAATTGTAAATAAAATATCAGACAGAGAAAATAATACTGCTGAAGTAGCATCACAAATTAAGAAAGAAAGAAAGAAAGAAAGAGAGAATGAAAGAAAGAAAAAGAAAGAAAGAAAGAAAGAAAGAAAAAAAGAAATAATATTTCAGGTAACCAATCAAGAGTATCAGCACAGATGAAATTAAATAACCAAACAAAGTAACAAATATATAAAAAATAATTAAAAGATATCATGTAACCAATTAACAATAGCATCGCGAAAGAAAGAAAGAAAGAAAGAAAGAAAGAAAGAATATTTCAGGTAACCAATCAAGAGTATCAGCACAAATGAAATTAAATAAATAACCAAACAAAGTAACAAATATATAAAAAATAATTAAAAGATATCATGTAACCAATTAACAATAGCATCGCGAAAGAAAGAAAGAAAGAAAGAAAGAAAGAAAGAAAGAAAGAAAGAAAGAAAGAAAGAAAGAAAGAAAGAAAGAAAGAAAGAAAGAAAGAAAGAAAGAAAGAAAGAAAGAAAGAAAGAAAGAAAGAAAGAAAGAAAGAAAGAAAGAAAGAAAGAAAGAAAGAAAGAAAGAAAGAAAGAAAGAAAGAAAGAAAGAAAGAAAGAAAGAAAGAAAGAAAGAGGTAAATGGAGAAAGAAAGAAAGAAAGAAAAGAAAGAAAAGAAAGAAAGAAAGAAAGAAAGAAAGAAAGAAAGAAAGATTTCAGGTAACATCATGGTTTACGTTTCGAATTTCCATGTTACAACCAAAGCAAACAAGATCACCTGAATGCATCGAGCAGCCTATAATAAAAAGATATCTGTAAACAGATGCAGATGAATAACCAAAACTGTACCTTTAGCAAGGGCTGTCCTATCTCAGAGTATGAAACTACAGCGTTGGCATCCAACTGAGTGCCAGAAAGATTTTCATTTGAGAAAAGCATTAGCTTAACTGATGCACATACAAATTCACTTCAACGCTGCACCTACCCATGAGGGTCTGACCTGCACGTGGTGAAAGATACACTAAAATACCCTTCCAACGGGTAACACTGAATCCAGCGTGTGTTTGCTCTGGGGTGTGGTGGTCTTCGGTCAGGAAATTATGCTTTTGTGTTCATATTTACAGGCAGCCGAGCCTAATTTTACTGCATGTGCTTTAAGAAGTGTTTACAGCTGTATGTGGCTTCTGATAGTATTCAAATAGCGAGTATGTGCCTGAACAGCAAAATATAAGCAGCATATAACTGATATTTCCATTTGCAAACATTTCAGTTCAGCGTTAGTTATGTGGATAAGATCTGTATAAAGATGACTGAACAATCAAAGATAAAGCTGGAAACTTTTAGCTGGCAAACCTAAATAGTTTCCATGTTCTCATGCACAGGGAGCATAAACTCTTTCCTTCATATAAAATCACTTTCCATGCGTCACAGAGTGATAGGAGAATGGAGAATACACTGCAGTGAATACTATAAATCTTACTATTTCTAATAAGATTGTGAAACTGTGCACAGCATGCAACACTAACCATTTCAAACTAGGGTTATTACAGTTAACTAAAACAAAAAACTGAAAAAAAAACTTATGTTTCATGAAATAAAATAAACTTTAACTTGCTTTAAAAAAAAACATTTTATTTCAGCTAGTTGCAAAGATTCTCGTTTAGTTTAACTTAGTGTGCTAAAAACTAAAACGGACATTAGAATCAATAAAAAAACTACACAGACATAAAAAACGAATGAAAATGACAAAAAACAACAAAATTACTAACATTTCAAAAGTAAAATGAAAAATAACTAAAATAACACTGTCAAACAACAGTATGCAACATTGTTGTCATGTCACATGACCCGTTTGCAAAAATATATATATTTTCTTTTACATTTTTTTATTGTTTTTAATTATTTTATTTTTTTTAATCAAATCATGATTCATGAAAGAGACCTTGGTTGATTTCACTTTCAGTTCAGTTCATTCATTACACAAATAGCATTCTGTGGCGGCACTGAACTGAAAGTCTCATTAATGTGTTTGCATTAATGCCACAGCTTCATCATCATAATTGTACGCTGTGCTTTCAGCTATTCAAACCTGCGCTTTTACACTGCACGGATCAATGGTTCTGGTGAGTTCAACCTCGACCAACACTACAGCAAAAATCAAAAGAGACGGGATCTGCTCTTACCTGGGAGAAATCTCCGTTCCGCACAAGGTCATGAAAGTCCATGTCAGGCAGGTCAAGTGTTACCGAGGACGGGTTCGGCTGGAGCTGCCTGATAAATCAGAGGAGAGAGGTCAGGAACAATCACACAGAGAGCAGAATGTCTCTAATGCCTTCAAATACTACTAGAATACAGATCAAGTTTAGGGGTGTAAAGATACAATTATTCATACTGAAAACTTGCTGTATAGGTCTGTAACTTCATTTAAAACTCCAAGTTTTATATATCTTAATTTTAATGGATCAATAATGATTCTTAAATCCCAATATCAATCTTTTAGTCTATGCTGTTTCAGTTGATGAGTGAATAAAACTACACTAGACATTAAAATACTGTGGAAATGGAAATAAGCCTATGGCTTTTTATGTATGTTATCCTCTGCAGTTTTTGAAATGTTGTTTTGATTATGTATATGGGGCTTTCTTGTACAATTGTATAAAACTTGTCTAATAAATCAAACAAACCTCCCGTCCAATAATCGCAATAAGTTTTGTTACTTTTCTGTTACTTTCGATAAGAAACAAATTGTCATCTTTTGTCCATTTTATCAGGAAATTCAAACAATAAATGCTGTTTTGTGTTGATTATTATATCTAATAATAAATAGCAATTGAATTGTATAGTTTGTGTTAATTGGAACGTAATATTATAATAATGTGCAAGTAATAGGGCTTCCTATATGGTTACAGCATTAGCTGAGATAGATGTTTTTTTTTCCTAAGAAAATTATGATTATAATTGAATTTATTTAAAGACAGAGACACAATGTGATCAGTAAACCACTGTTTAATACAAAATAAAAAAATAAGCAATTTAATGTGTAGTTTTTTTCCCCCTTCTGTACTGAAAATGTACCAAATCGTAACTTCAAAACCAAGGTAGGTGCCGAACCGTCACTTTTATGTAACATTTCACTTCTAGAATATTTCAAATCAGATCATTGATATATGTTAGAGAATAATCAGCTTTGTATTTTTAAATACATAATGGATAAGTATAATCAACTAACTCATGATAAAGTGCATATGTCACATGTTCAGCATGCACACAATATTATAACTGAATTGCAGTAAAGACATTAGAGAATATAAAAATGCACCTATATTTTCTTAATGCATATTATTGTGAACAATTAATCCATGTATATCTTTGAAATTAAATATTTTGCATCTTGTAATGTTTAATCAAATCACCATAACTGGATCTTCCAGGGAAAATGACAGGATGTTCATTTTGCATGCAGTCAGCAAGGAATAAAACACTGCGTTGACTATTTATTGTCAATACATTATTATTACTGTAAATAATGCACAATTCATTTTATGTATAATGCATGCTTTTTGCTTTTGCTCGTTGAGAGTGTGCGCGACTCACCTCCCAGATTGCATAGGATAGTGCTGGTTGTATTGAGTTTGCTGTGGGTACGTCCATGAGTTTGACGGATACAGCTGACTCTGGGGAAACAGGAAATAAACAGCACATTTGACACAGGAAGTGGCCCTTTGAAAACACTGTTCAGCAGAGATATTACCCATCAACCCAAATATTTACTGGCAGTGCTAGTGACTCATCTTGACACGGTGAGACCCGACACAAACCGTGCACGTACAGAGCGAAGACCAACAGTTAAACCACCATAAACCAGGTGACGTGAGGCTACTGTTTCTAGAGAGATGATTACCATTGGCTACCAAAGCACTCCAGATCCATCCCATTTTGGACAAGGTTCAAGACCAACTAGAGCAATAATGATGAAGAAGAGTTCAAAACTGCAGATTTAATCAGATTAAGAAAATCTGTTAAGTATAACACTAGAAAGAGCTGAATCAAATACACAGGTATATATGAGTTCAATCTGCTATCAAACCTAAGCCTGACCTGGATTCAGAAAGGTTTGGGAGAGTTGTTATTTTCTAGTTTCAAGTTTGTATTGGGTTCCGGTTTGTAATTTAATTGGAAAATTATATAAAAACATATACAAACAGAAAAGCCTGTTTTTAGGACATTACATTTTTTTTAATGAAATTATTTAGCTAAATTTAGGCTCATGAAAAAGTAAATAAATAAATGTTTTTCTTTCATTTTTTTTACTAATTTTACAATTAAAGTTAATTGGAAATTATATAAAAATATATAAAAACTGAAACATCTATATTTAGGACCATTAAGATTTTTTGCATTGTGATATTTTCATGATAAATTTTCCACACAATTTGGGTTAAAGTTTGTAATTTTAACTAATTTTGTACTGAGCATTTGTGATTCCTAGGTGGATTACAGAAACTGTCCAAAAATGATATTTCACAAGAAATTAAACTTAACAGCAAAATTAAACAAGGTATATACAAACATATGGTATTTTTATGACAATCAAGCAATTGTTTTCCCCAAAATTGCATTACTTTAAAAACAACAAAATCACATTATTTAACCTTTTTTTTTTTTTTTTTAAGGTACATTTAAACTGTCCAAAAATGATATTTCACAAGAAATTAAACTTAACAGCAAAATTAAACAAGGTATATACAAACATATGGTATTTTTATGACAATCAAGCAATTGTTTTCCCCAAAATTGCATTACTTTAAAAACAACAAAATCACATTATTTAACCTCTTTTTTTTTTTTTTTTAAGTACAATTATCAGTTAAATCACATAAAAAAAATAACATCATTATATAAAAAAAGCCAAAATAGGCCAAATTCATTTTTTTTATGTAAAAAAAATACCTTTTTTTCCCCCATATGACCCTTGTTCTACTCACTCATTAAGAGAAACAGTGCAATCTGGTTTGGTCTTAACATCTGAGTCTAAGGTTCAGGATTGAAGTTCAAACGTGCAGACCTTTAGCCTGAGACTCTTTGTATTGGGGTAACCTTAACATTTACATTAAAGTGTGTCTTAATGTTGTTCAGACATTGTAAAGTGCAGTATGTACCTCCATGGAACTTGTGAGAGGAGGACTGGGAGCGCTGAACTTTGGGCTCCCCAGCTGAGGGCCTTCAGGGTGCAGATAGTCCTCCGTTTCCATGACAACAGGCGTGGCAAGAGTGGGCATCAGGCTCCGAGCAGAAACATGGTCATGTGTCAAACCCCTGTCATTCTCCAGCCATCTCTGAGAGAGAAGTCAGCATGATAATCATCAAAAATAATCTATTTGTTACAGTGTCTATAATTCAGACTGAAGAGTCCTGCTGGAAATTTGTCTTGTACTGATGATAAAGCAGAATGCATGATCATATGATGCTGGTGATGCTATAAGCATCCACAACTGATTACCTGAGCCTTCCAGGTTTATTTGACCTATTACTGAATGGCTGTGATAACTAGCAAGATAAAATGTACGGATACAGATAAAATGCATGCATATGTATTATATATATTTGTGTATAATACATATACATAATGTATAATACATTGTCATCTTACCAGATGATCTGAATGAAAAAAAACCTGCCCTTTTTGTGGTCTTTATATATTATATATACGAAATAAAGCAGTTTATTTCAGATAGAAAGCTAACTGAAAGATAGATGAACAAATAGAATGCGAGACAGACAGACAGGACTAATAGGTTAATATATAATATATTAAATATGTGATACAGGCCTCGTCTATGTGACAGTTTGAGGGAAATTACAATGTAAGTGTGTGTCAGTTTTATTCTGAGCTCTATAATACAAACTGTCACTAATTCAACCTTAATAAAAATATAATATCAAACTAAAAACGTTTAACTATAAATCAGACTATGATAAAAAATAATCTGAGCATTTGTCAACCTGAAAACCATTAACCAAACAGCACTGACCCCTCAAGCACATCACTTTGATATGATTACCAGCTCATACTGATTGTTATAGATTAACAGAATTGATTTATTAACGAATTTATCAACGGTCTGCGCGTTTTTCTGACTGACTCAATGGAGCGCTATTGTTTGATTCGTGCTAACATGCTAAACTGACAGAAAACTCACTCACCGCGCGTTAATTAAACCCCCCTGTCTGCGAAACCCCTCCACGAGCACTAACGACCACTCAATCTGGGTTTTTCTTGATCGGTAAACGCGGTTTGAAGGGGTTAATCCATATTTTCTACTCCTGTACGGTTGTTTACCTACTTCCTGGTCGACGTCGCCATCTTGATCTGAAAGACTGCGGACGCTTCCGCTGACGTCACCGCGGAGAGCGAACGTAACGCTTGCAGATTTTTTTTACGCTAGGTGCATAAAACAAATTGTGCATTAAAAGAAAAGAAAACAATAATTCATTTGGTTTGCCAGAGCATAAGAAAAAAATGGTAAAATAATATTTTTGAAAAATTATATTTTATTCATAAGTTATGCTATGTCCTCTGTAGAGGACACCAGCACTCAGTTTTTCTAAAAATAAAATGACAAGAATAAACATGAAAAGGCAAAAACAATGGGCATTTTTTTTAAATCACCAATCAATTTTTAGGTTTCAGGATTTTTTTATACCTAACTTTGTTTAAGGATGGTTCTCAACTATGTTATAAAATATATAACAAAATGATTTGATATACCATTTTGCTTTATGCAATATGTGTGTAAAAATTCCATAAACTGGTTAAGCACAATGTTATCTATACACTGTATCTAATTTGCATATTAAAGTGCTGTTGGGACAGCATGAAGTGTAATAATGGGAGTAGTAATTAGCCAGATTTTCATAATAATATCTAATATTTCATAAGAATATTGATATATAATTTGTTTTCCTATTCAATTCTTTTGTCTCCCAAAATATATAATAGACATGCTTTTAGTCCTGATGTGAGGTCTCAGAGAAATTCACTAAAATATAATGTCCACTGCAGGGCAAAAACTCCATAGCTGGGTCTCAGGAGGATATATATATATGTGTGGGGGATCTTTCGATCCTTAAATATTTTTCACAAATATAATTTAATAAAAGATGGTCCAAAATCCAAAAGTGTGTGTGTGTGTGTGCTCTTTGTTTGGATATATATATATTCGGCGTATTTATTTATATATATGAAAAATGTACATATATCGCATTTACATATTGCATTATTAAAATAATAATAATAAAATTAAAATAGGGTAATTATTTAAATAATAATATGGTAGTTCATATTTGTGGAAAAGTGGACTGTAAAATCATAATAACTAATATGGAACTTAAACAGCTGTCGTGATTATGTTTTTATTTATTTATTATTTCATTTTTTTTTATGATAGTCGTGGTGGCTAATACTAATTTATCATATTGTATTTACTGTAACCAAAAACTGTAACTATGGTATTTTGGAAACATTTATATTTTGGCATGATAAATGTCTGTAAAGTCAGAAGTGTGTTTGTGGCATGTGGAGGTTTATTGATGGGACTCTTTCTGTAAACTAATGGGCGGTAATAGTTCAGAGTCCGTGGACTTTGAAAGGTTTGCGCTGATTTCATGTTGATTCCATCATCCTCATTAGTTCTGAGTGAACGACACGACACACAGCGACACAGAGCAACTGCACACTTCAGCCGCAGGCACTGGATGCGTTATTACACTTTCTAGATATTTCATCCAATAGCTATTTAATAGCTATTTATTGTTGTTGTTTTTATATATATTGCTTGTGTAGTTAAATAGAGCTCAGCTGATTTCATATTCGTGGATTCCTGATTCCTCAAATGGATGTTCCTCCAGAGATCAGTGTTTTTATTCTGTCTCTGACAGCACCTTTTATTCTCTACACAATCAACCATGTGTCCTTCCTACAAGAGTAAGTTTGCCTCTTATGTCATTATTTTACAATAGGCTAATGCATGTTAAAGAACATTGCATTGACATGAAACAATGCAAAATCGATCTTATGGTTAAGTGTGACTTTTGAAATGTTTTTGAGGTTTGAATGACCTGATTTGGCCAAGAGAGGGCAACCATCCTCTACTTTATTTCATCAAGTCATCCTGAGGTGACCTGATCAATGAGCTGACATTGCTTCATAGATTTCTTTGGTGAATCTCATGAAAGCTGTCCAGAACATTTTGCCAGTCAGATTTTTTGTATTGTGAAATTATTTCGTGAAAATTCAGTACAGTTTTTCACCCTCATAATTCTTATCATGATACTGAAGAAAAAGGCATAGTATTTATTGGAATATATTAACATATCATGCAAATATTTTATATATTTAAATAGTAAATATATTATATTAATTTAAACATATATACATATAATATATTAAATTTAATTACAAATTTTTACAATTTTTTATGCTGATTTGAATTTTAAAAACTATTGCAGCATTTTTTTTTACTGTAATTCAGTAAAAGTGATTGTATTAAAGTCATAAGAATTAAATGGAAATGAACTGACAATAATGATAAATACATATTTTCCTAAAATTGACTTGATTGTTATCTCATGTACACACTTGGACTACAGCCTTATTCTTCATTAATGCAGAAAATATTATATTTAATTTGTAAATTATTTACTAATCATGCAAATATTTTATACTTAAATATTAAATGTATTATATTTATTATATTAAATATGTTGTGTTTTTAATTCATGCTGCTTTTAATAAAAAAAATGTATTGCAACATTTTTAGTGTAATAATACATTTGACTATATTAAAGTCTTAAGATTTTATTGGAAATCAACATTGACAATAATTAGAATTACATACGGTCCTAAAATAGGCTTCATTTTTTAAATGCAAATTATAACTTCTAATTTTTCAACTTGTTTTGGGTGTGAAATATGACCCGGATAAGTTTTCATGAGATTTCATTTATCATTGATCATGTGAGATAAAAACAAGCCTCTGATAATCTCATTTACACAGCAGAACTACGGCTTTATTCTTCATTAATGCAGAATAAGATGTATTGTTTAAATTGTAAATTATTTAGAAAGTATGCAAATATATTATATTTATATATTAAATATATACAGTATGTATTAAATATTTTAATATATTATGTTAAATAGTTTATACTGGTTTTAATTAAAAAAATGTATTGCAGCATATTTAATATAATACAATAAAATCGACTGTATTACAGTCATTAGAATTTAATTTAAATTACATTTTACAATAATGAGAATTACATTTATTTTCTTATGCAAGTTATAACTCATTCATTTATTCATTTTTTCCAGTTGTTTTGGGGATGGAGTATGATTTGGATAAGTTTTTGTGAGATTTAGTTTGTCATTGATCATGCAACGAGCCTCTGATAATCTCATTTCCAAATGGCATGCACTCAAACTGATGTTTCAAATGATGTGTTTTCTCGTTCAGTCCACAGGTTATACTGGCAATAGGCATTATGGTTCTTACAACAATATTCCTCCTGGCAAACCTCAGCGTCAAGAGTAAAAAATCCACCGACCCGCTCTTCTACGGTAAGACCAATACTGACAGATGAAGACGCAATGCAACAATACAAAAATACCCTAAAATACCCTAAATGAAAGAAAAATCACAAATGGGATCTCTTTAATATCTTAATTATTTTCTCCAGACAAACTGGGAAAAATGCTGTAAAAATTATTTTAGAATTTGTATATAAAAGAAAGGTTACTGGATTTTTCAGTGTTTCTGCTTAAAAACGGGCATTTCTTTATAATTGTTTGTGAAATGTACTTTCAATTTCTGAGTGAAAACTGATTTTTTTTCCCCAATGTACAAACAATTTTCAATCAGAAATTCACAAGCTAGAAAGAAACTGCAAATGAGACATTGAATTAAACGTGAAATTTTGAAGTAGAAAGACTAAAATATTTTTTTCCCGTAAACTTAACAATACAATAATCTTTTATTTGCAACTTAGAAAAATAACTTTTACAGTGCAGCAACAAGATTAAATGTGTAGCAAACTGACGTTTTGTATATGAGCCCAATTCTGCTTATGTTTTTCTTGAGGAAAAGATCTCGACAGCATCTCAAAACATGCTCAGATTTGTCAAGATATCAAAGTCTGCAATTCAAATAGTACTCAAGCTTTTTAGGAGACAATTTGGAAACAAAGTTTGAAGTTAAATTCTAACTGAGAGCTTTTTGAGATGTTTCTGGACCTGCAGAGCAATGCATTTTCATGCTGGCCGCGTCGCTGTTATTGACAGCTCTTGAGTCGGTGGACAGCCACTATAAATCAGCCCGCTGCGATCAATCCATGTGTGATCTCAGCTCCTCTAAAGTTTCTCCAGCCTCTATCTGTCCGGCTGCCAGCGCTAATGCATGCTTGAATCCAAAAGCGAGGCGACTTTTCCACTTGGGAATGAGGAACCTCTGGTCTGAGCATGATCGAAATCCACCTTCACCTGGACAACCATGAGCCATCATTAACTCGCTGTTTGGGAGAGAAATCAATAGCTGGCAAGGAAAAGAAAGTGAAAGCCAGACAGAGACTAAGAGATGGAGAGGAGAGAGGGGCTGTTTGAGTTTGAGAGGGAGAGAGAGAGAGAGAGAGAGAGAGAGAGAGAGAGATGAACGAGAGCAGAGTGAGAGTTGTGCTAATGTTTCCAATCTGTGTGTGTTTCAGTGTTTGCTGTGTTTTCCTTCACCTCTGTTGTCAGTATCACCAATGCACTGCAGCACCACGGATTTATCAAGGGCTTCATGGACTTTTATATAAGCAAGGTTAGATCTCTCTCTCACACACACACACTCACTCACACACTCACACACTCACACTCACACACACTCACACACTCACACACTCACACACTCACACACACAC
>NW_015536538.1:1849856-1882101 GCF_001515605.1 Sinocyclocheilus anshuiensis
ATATATTTATTTTTTTTTTTTTTTTTTTTTTGCAGTGTAAATCATGATGCAGAATTGTAATTTAAGATAGAATTGGTAACAAAAAATTTAATAACTGCTGTAAATAATAATGCAATTGATTTTTCAATATAAATTATAAACATGTTGTCATAATAATATTCATTGTCTCTAATATTACACAAAATGCCCTATTTTACTTCACATTCTTAAAAATGGAGCTAAACGACATGAAACAGATTGTAATTACGCAGCAAAACAGGACTACTATTACCTAATTTGATGATGCTGAGTTTAAAAATATCAGTAGAAACTTTCCATCATGTACATTTTCCACAAAATAAGAATTAAGATTTTTCTAATTATATATATATATATATATATATATATATAATTTGAAAAATCTTAATTCTTTTGTAGTTTTTATTTTGTCTTATCAGCTTTATTGCACTTGTCAAAATAACAAAAGCAGTAAAATGTCAAAAGTTTTAATGACAGAAAGAAATATTCAAAATATACCATTTAACTTAAAAATCTGCAAGAGAGTGAATATGCTCAAATACTTCCTTTAATGCACTTTATACTTTACAAATAAGCTTTTTTTCACTAGATCTGTGATTTTCTGTGGCTGTTTGGATGCAGTGAAACACTCACAGATGCAGAAAACATCAGGTTCATGTTTGTCTCTGGCCATAATTCTGACCTTGAAATCAGGATTAGGAATAAAGTAATGTCATTCATGTGAAATGTGCTGAGAATTGAACACATCAGCGCAGAATTGTAATTTAAGATAGAATTGGTAACAAAAAATTTAATAACTGCTGTAAATAATAATGCAATTGATTTTTCAATATAAATTATAAACATGTTGTCATAATAATATTCATTGTCTCTAATATTACACAAAATGCCCTATTTTACTTCACATTCTTAAAAATGGAGCTAAACGACATGAAACAGATTGTAATTACGCAGCAAAACAGGACTAATATTACCTAATTTGATGATGCTGAGTTTAAAAATATCAGTAGAAACTTTCCATCATGTACATTTTCCACAAAATAAGAATTAAGATTTTTCTAATTATATATATATATATATATATATATATATAATTTGAAAAATCTTAATTCTTTTGTAGTTTTTATTTTGTCTTATCAGCTTTATTGCACTTGTCAAAATAACAAAAGCAGTAAAATGTCAAAAGTTTTAATGACAGAAAGAAATATTCAAAATATACCATTTAACTTAAAAATCTGCAAGAGAGTGAATATGCTCAAATACTTCCTTTAATGCACTTTATACTTTACAAATAAGCTTTTTTTCACTAGATCTGTGATTTTCTGTGGCTGTTTGGATGCAGTGAAACACTCACAGATGCAGAAAACATCAGGTTCATGTTTGTCTCTGGCCATAATTCTGACCTTGAAATCAGGATTAGGAATAAAGTAATGTCATTCATGTGAAATGGGCTGAGAATTGAACACATCAGCTCTAATGAAGGCCACACACACACACTGAAGTGATACTCTGTGTTGAAGGTGGAGCCGTACCTGAACACAGCCCACGGCATCATGATGAGCTACTGGGACGGAGTCCTTCACTACGGTCTGCTCCTCATCATGGTCCACCGCATGACTGCAGGGTAAAACCATTCTCACAACTACATCAACACTGCAACACAACAATGTCAATACATTTATGAGTGATGCTGATATGGGAAGTTGGCATCAAATACTTTTGGGAAGTTGAAGAATGACGTTAAACTCTCCTGGTGAATGTTCAATAGCCATTCAAAACTCTGGGATCAGTAAGATTTTTAATGTTTTTGTAAGAAGTCTCATCTGCTCATAAAGGCTGCATTCATTTGATCAAAAATACAGACAAAAACAGTAATATTGTCAAATTTTATTACAGTTCTAAACAACTGTTTTCTATGTGAATATATTGTAAAATATAATTTATTTCTGTGATGCGCAGCTGAATTTTCAGCATCATTACTGCAGTCTTCAGTGTCACATGATCTTCAGAAATCATTCTAATATGCTGATTTATTATCAGTGCTGGAAACAGTTTTGGAACCTGTGATACTTTTTTCAGGATTCTTTAATGAATAAAAAGTATTGCATTTATTCAAAATAGAAATCTTTTCTAACAATATACACTATGCTCTTTTGCTGTCCTTTTGAATTTTTTATTTATCAAAGAATCCTGAAAGTATCACAGGTTCCCAAAAAAAATAAAATATTTTTTTTAACTGTTTCCAACATTGATAATAAATCGGCATATTAGAATGATTTCTAAAGGATTATATGACACTGTATTTTCAAATATTTAACACTTACTTATTTTACACAATACTTAAATAATGATAAAAAATTATAAAATATTTAAAATGACCAATTTGCAAATATTAGTTGTTGTCCTCTCTCTCTCTCTCTCTCTCTCTCTATGTATATATAGAATACTAGTTTTTACAAAATATTTCTCACTTATTTTACACAATATTTAAAATAATAGATTAAAAACAGTAAACAATCAAATAAAATAAAATAATTAAATATTGGTTGATTATGCAGCCTATAGTCAATATATTGGTCTGTGATTTTTACAGATGACCTGTTGCTTGAGATGTTGTGCTGTTGGTTTCTCTTCATACAGCAAGCCGTTTCGCAGTTTGGCTCTCGTATGGGCCGGATCCATGATCGCCAGTCAGATCGTCTTAATCACAGGCGTTGTAGTAGGTAAGAAACTCAACTTCTCCAAACTAAAATCACAAACCAAATTTCAACATAGTTTCTGATAAAAGTGTGTGACACTCAATAACAATGTTGGAAAATGTGGACGCATCTGTAATCTCTGAGGTCAAATTCAGCTGTATATCAATGCCTTTGTTTCTGTGTTTCAGGTAAATATGGAAAAAACCTCCTCCCTGCTTTCTGGCGAAATGCCCCTTCTCTGGTTTTACCCATATGCTAAAGGATTATAGAATACTAGTTTTTACAAAATATTTCTCACTTATTTTACACAATATTTAAAATAATAGATTAAAAACAGTAAACAATCAAATAAAATAAAATAATTAAATATTGGTTGATTATGCAGCCTATAGTCAATATATTGGTCTGTGATTTTTACAGATGACCTGTTGCTTGAGATGTTGTGCTGTTGGTTTCTCTTCATACAGCAAGCCGTTTCGCAGTTTGGCTCTCGTATGGGCCGGATCCATGATCGCCAGTCAGATCGTCTTAATCACAGGCGTTGTAGTAGGTAAGAAACTCAACTTCTCCAAACTAAAATCACAAACCAAATTTCAACATAGTTTCTGATAAAAGTGTGTGACACTCAATAACAATGTTGGAAAATGTGGACGCATCTGTAATCTCTGAGGTCAAATTCAGCTGTATATCAATGCCTTTGTTTCTGTGTTTCAGGTAAATATGGAAAAAACCTCCTCCCTGCTTTCTGGCGAAATGCCCCTTCTCTGGTTTTACCCATATGGGTGGTGGCAAAGTTTTTCAACAGGCCGAGAGAGCCGTCAATCATTCCTGCTGACAAGGTGAAGTTCCAGATGATTGACAGCACAGTATTGATTCAATCCTATAAGATCCACTGATCAGAACTGAGAATAAACACTCAAACAGATATTTATCCTGAATTACGTGTTTTGGCTTGTAAATATTCATTTATGCATGAATTTAACGGTAAAAGACTAAAAATGCTACAGTAAAAACCTGTTAAATGGTTAACAGGAAATTCCTCTACTATATACGGTGAAAAACTGTATTGGACATTACATGTAATTTTACGGTAGTATACCGTTTTTGGAAGTGAAAAAGACCTTATAATTTACAGTGAATAACCGTAAATTGACATTCCCAGAATTCCCTGCGATACATTTCAAATGTGATGTTTTTTTTTGTTGTTGAAATAACTTTCTTCTTAGTTTTTTCTTATCAGTTTTGTATATTAGGGTTGTGTGTTACACCTAATGTTGTTAAATGAATGTTTATTGCATTATTTCAGTTTCATGTGTGTTACCATGATGGTGTTTAGCGTTTGTGTGAATGACACTGTGCACCTTCTATATATGTTATTATTTAAAAGCTGCTTGTGATGGGCTTTGGTTCATCATGTGACTTTCTCATCACCACCTGCATTTGGTGGTTATCAGTGTATTACAAAGGTACAAAACAGATTTCAGTACTTCAATAGGTTGGTATATTAACATTATTTCAGTTAATGAAATTACGGTATTTAACTGTAAATTTAAATTAAAACAGTAAAACCTAAAACGTTGCTACCATATTTTTACGGTAAAATTCCGGCAACCACAGCTGCCGTTTTTTTACCGTAAATTTTATGGATTTTGTTTTACAGTGCAGCCATTCATTTCAACCATTTATGTGCCTTGAGGTGAACACACTGCCTCGTATGTCTCTACTAATGACCAGTGTTGGGAAGGTTACTTTGGAAATGTAATAGGTTACAGATTACAAGTTACCCTATTGAAAATGTAATAAGTAGTACTATTTCAATTTCTTTATTAAAGTAATATAACTGATTACATTCGATTACTTTTTGATTACTTCTCTAAATTTCTATTGTTTTCAACTGTTAATCATTTTCAAACATGTAAACCCTTACGAAAATTAACCTTATAGTAGTACTCAACACTGATTACTGTCACTTTCGAAATCCTTCATCGCTTGAATTAAGATTATTATTTAATTTTAAATTATTGCATTCATTCAAATTTTAATAAAATTTGTTTGTGAGTGTTTGCGTGTGAAAAAATGTAACCCCCTTTGTAATCGTTAACATTTCCGTAATTTAATTACAATTTTTTTCTCAGTAACTGTAACAGATTACAGTTACATTTATTTTGTAATTCAATTACGTGATTCTGTTACATGTAACTAGTTCCTCGCCAACACTGCTAATGTGGAAGTACTAGTTGAGTTGACAGATGGGTTTGATGTGGTCTGTAGGTGGAGGTGGAGGTGGAGCAGAAGAAAACGCTGCTGTCTCGTCCCACAGACCTGCTGCTCACGCTGGGCCTCATGGGAAGCATCATCTTCACTGCGTTCAGAGGCTTTGTAAGTAGCTACACATCCATCCACGTGTCCGTTTATCCAGCCATTTATTCCATCACTCACTTTTTCTGCTCTCTTATTTTTCAACAGGTTGTTCTTGAATGTTCTCTGGATTTTTGTTTTACCTACATCTTCCAGTACGAGCCGTACATGAAAGACAGCGTCGGCTTTCCAAAAGTCACAGTGAGTCTGATGCACACTTGGGTACATTTAACATGCATTCAGATGCATTAGTAGTATATACTGAAGTACTGAAAGAATGAAGATTGGCAGCTAGCGATATACAGAGATATCACGGAGACGGAAACATGATGGACTGACGGATCTCGTGTCTTGTAGATGCTGGTGTTCCTCTTTTATGTTTTGCCGCTCCTGACGGCGTGTGTTTATGGGCTTCACGCTCCCGGATGCACATGGATGTTGGACTGGACTCTGGTTCTTGCAGGAGCTGTAGCTCAGGTACATATACAGCAACCACTAAAACTATTGTCAACTAAACTATTAAAAATCATTTTCGTGCAGTAAAATAAATCTGATATAAAAACAAATATAAAATCAGATGAAAAATTGTGTTTCATTGGCATCTTACTGAAATAAATGTAAGTTAAAGTACTAAAATTCCTAAAACTGAAATAAAAAATTTACTCTAAATGTAAAATATAAAAAAGCACATAACAAAATTACATTTAATATTTACACTATAGTTATATAGAATATTGCACTAAATATTAGCCAATATTTAATGTTAATATAAATGTATTTTGTTATTATAAATATAGAAATACATTTAATAATATACACATACAAACTGCATTTATAGTAATTATATTAATACCATTATATTTATGAAATTAGTTATAAAAATATAGAATGTTTAATTTTTTTTTTAAATATTTAAAAATGACATTCACAAAAATATTTGAAAATGGAAAATGTTTCAAAATAATCAGATATTGGTTGATTATTCAGTCTGCAGATGACTGAAGATAAAATGAATACTAAAATAAAAGATAATTCAAAATATTAATAAATACAGTCTGCAGATGACTGAAGATAAAATGAATACTAAAATAAAAGATAATTCAAAATATTAATAAATACAGTCTGCAGATGACTGAAGATAAAATGAATACTAAAATAAAAGATAATTCAAAATATTAATAAATACTATAATAGAATATAAATAATACTAAACTTTCATAGGAATTTAGTTTTGAATTATTTAAAACTTGTATGTATAATTGCACAGTTGTATGTAATTGTATATTATTTATATATTGTATATTTTTTGTACTGGTTACAAATTTTAGGTTGAAAATTGGTTCAGGAGAAAATGTCATGAATCAGAGAAAATGTATTAAATAAAGATGAATGTTTTTGCAGACACAGCGATCAATAACTAGTTTTGTTATGGTCGATAACTGATATGACAGTCCAATATAAATCAATACGGTTTTGTTTGAATAAAACTCTTCTCAATTAAACTTTGATCTAGAATTTAGAATCAAAACATAATATTACTATATAACACTTTTTTTTTAAACTGGTATGGTACACTCTTAAAAATAAAGGTGCTTCACGATGCCATAGAAGAACCTTTTTGTCTAAATGGTTCCATAAAGAACCTTTAACATCTGAATAACCTTTCAGTTTCACAAAAGCTTCTTTGTGGTGAGAGAAGGTTCTTCAGATTATATAAGGCTAAGAAAGAGATGGTTCTTTAAAGAACCTTTGACTGAATCAAGGCTCGAAATTGCTCCCATAATTTAATCTGTGCGACCTCAAAATATATTTGGGAGCATTTGTGCGAGTGCATATAATTGTTGTTGCACGTGCGACCTGTTTTAATTTCTCTAAAAACGTTCACAGTTATGTGCCTTCTGTGTGCTGATACGGTGACCGGTCTGCCGTTCTATCAAACGTTACATAACTTCATCTTTACATTCTTAACTTTAATGCAGATTTTAGATTGGTTACTATTAGCTGTCAGTCACTGCTTTCAGCTGTCAGGTGACAGGGAGCTAATGCAAAGGGCTGAAGAAGAGAGACAATGAAAAGAACACTGACAGATTTCTTTTGTAAACCACCTAAAGTTAAAAATAATGGTGCTGGTGATAGCGATCATGTGGTGAATGTTGATCCACCAGCCGAAAAGAAGGCGTACAGTTTTCTGAGAGAATGGTTGAAAGACTTCGAGTGGCTCCGCTATGAAAATGCACTGTGCTCTATACACATTTGAGACGGAGTTTGCAGGTAACACTAGTTAGGTTAGACTAGTGCACGTGCACATTTAGACTGCATTTTTTTCACTGCATGATTTAATCTATTAAAATGCATCACAAAATTCAAGATATGGGGGCTTTATATCATTTCATATAGTTAATATCACACGAAGAGTGCTGTTTTTTCCTCCAAAACTCAGCATGATTACAAATGTGATATTGATTTTATACAAAAAAATAGTGGAGTGTTCCTTTAAAGTATCTTTTCTTTTCATTTTTTTAAAATAATTTCAAATATCAGTTTTCAATGTTTTATGTTTACAGTATTAAAACATTATATATGCATGTGTAACTGCAGGTTAAATGCATTCATGTCCTGCATTAAGCAGTGTGTAAATGCATCTAAATGCCTCTTCAGTTGCAGCTTCTGTGTTTCCTCTGCATTGCAAAGATGAATTTTGTTGATACTGCCTGGTAACAGCCCAAACGTCTTATTATTCTAAATAACTGATTCCTTTAATTAAAAACAACTAGTTTGAGATTTATAGGCCTATCCCAGGGGTGACAAACTCCGTTCCTGGAGGGCCGCAGCCCATACTGCTTTCATTTGCTTGATAACAGCCCAAATTTCTTATTACTCTACTTGACTGATTAAATGTAAGAATTTGACTCAAATGATGATGAACACTTTTAGAAAAAAAATGGCTTAATTGTAAAAATGACCATAAAAGGTAAAAATCTATTTAAACTTATTGGAAAATATTAATTTCTATCACTGCTGTGAACTGACCAGCACACAGAATATGAAGAATATCAAAGTCGGCTGTCCACGGTATAGTCCTTAAGACTACCAGCACAATAACACAAGATCAACACAATAACACACTCAGCAAAATATCGTCTAATTATCGTTATCGATAAAATCCTAGAAAATATCGAGATATCATTTTTTGTCAATATCGCACACCCCTAGCTGCCAGCCGTTCTGCGCAATTGGCAGAGCTGAATGTAAAATTTAACACCGCATACACCATCCTAACCCTCGCAAAAGACGAGCTCTCTCTCTTTCTGTGTTACGAAATAAATCTGTCAGTGTTCTTTTCATTGTCTCTCTTCTTCAGCCCTTTGCATTAGCTCCCTGTCACCTGACAGCAGAAAGCAGTGACTGAGTAATTGACAGCTAATATTAACCAATCTAAAATCTGCATTAAAGTTAAGAATGTAAAGATTAAATATGTTAATATTTGTAGTTGTGGTGCTCATAAATTTTTGGTGGGTGCTCCTAAATTTTTGCTGGTGCTCCTAACTTTTTAAAGTTGGGAGCACCAGTGCTACCAAGTAAAAAAGTTAATTTCGAGCCCTGCTGAATGGTTCTTTGTGGAACCGAAAAATGGTTCTTCTATGGCATCGCTGTGAAGAACCATTTGAGCACCTTTATTTTTAAGAGTGTAATCTCTTTTTTGCTGTCTTTTTAGGACAAAAATGATCTGTTTACAATTCAGATCAGTGCCAATAACGAAACCCCCGCCCCCTAATATTAGCCGATATGATGACTGATAACTCATCTGTGTCTGTGATGTTTGCACAGATGCAGTGGACTCACCTGGGCGCGTCTGTTCACTCGCGCACACCGTTCACCTACAGGATCCCCAAAGACGAGTGGAGGCAGGTGGTCACGCTGAACCTGCTGTACACAGCCGTGCCCGTCCTCCTCGCCGTCCGCTGCTACATGGACCAAACCTTCTTCATGAAGAGCGTTCCTCAGGAGCAGGCCAGCAACGGCAAGAAGAAGAATTAAAACCATCAGCATTCACACGCAAGAACATGCATGCGTCCTCTTTACAGGAGAGAGACTCCGCTGTCAGCTGAAACCACCAGAGATTATTTGTAAAAGCATCAATATATCAGTGACTATATCTGTATCTGCCAATATTAGTGGTTTTGAAATGTCCAGCAAAGCCTTTCTGTCTGATTAGGCTGACGTTTCGCTAACGTTCCCATCAAGTTCAAACGTTCAAAACGTCCAGTTAAAAATGTTACGTTAATGGAACATTCCATTGTATCACTTTGCAACATTAAGGAAATGTTACTTTTGAATGTTCTATGAAAATATAATATACATAAACATAAAAGTTAGACACTACAAAGTTCCATTAACGATGTATAACTAAAGTTTTTGTGCTAACATTTTGATAACATTGGTAAAGACCAGAAAATTTTGAGCATTTTATTAACATTACTGCAAGAACGTTTTTTCATAACATTGAGAGAACCTTTTCAGAACGTTCTGAGAACATTCCCTGTTATTATAAGCAGATACAAGTATTTGGCCGTATTTTTTCCAATTCAAGCAGTAAATTCTTTTTCTATTAGGTTATAAAATATTTCAGTCATAACAGTCATGCATTTTTTTATCGTCAGTATCAGTATGATTCAAATAATATTAGACAGATGCCTGATTTTATTTATTTTATTATAAGCATGGTACTGTTTGTGAACACAAAAAAGGGCAAAACAGTATGGATTTGACATATTATTATTGACCTTGACAAAATAATTGTTGGTTTATCGGTATCGACCAAAATATCAGTCATCCGTTTTTATTTTTTACATGGTGTTTTGTAGCGTTGTTCAAGTGTAAAGTGTGTGAAACAGTTCAAACTACTGATCTCAGCCAGGTTTATCTCTGGTCAGTTGTGGTTTTGAAATGTCCAGCAAAGACTTTCTGTCTGATTAGGCTGATCCCAGCTAACAAAAATAAGTTCTAAGACGTTTCGCTAACGTTCCCATCAAGTTCAAACGTTCAAAACGTCCAGTTAAAAATGTTACGTTAATGGAACATTCCATTGTATCACTTTGCAACATTAAGGAAATGTTACTTTTGAATGTTCTATGAAAATATAATATACATAAACATAAAAGTTAGACACTACAAAGTTCCATTAACGATGTATAACTAAAGTTTTTGTGCTAACATTTTGATAACATTGGTAAAGACCAGAAAATTTTGAGCATTTTATTAACATTACTGCAAGAACGTTTTTTCATAACATTGAGAGAACCTTTTCAGAACGTTCTGAGAACATTCCCTGTTATTATAAGCAGATACAAGTATTTGGCCGTATTTTTTCCAATTCAAGCAGTAAATTCTTTTTCTATTAGGTTATAAAATATTTCAGTCATAACAGTCATGCATTTTTTTATCGTCAGTATCAGTATGATTCAAATAATATTAGACAGATGCCTGATTTTATTTATTTTATTATAAGCATGGTACTGTTTGTGAACACAAAAAAGGGCAAAACAGTATGGATTTGACATATTATTATTGACCTTGACAAAATAATTGTTGGTTTATCGGTATCGACCAAAATATCAGTCATCCGTTTTTATTTTTTACATGGTGTTTTGTAGCGTTGTTCAAGTGTAAAGTGTGTGAAACAGTTCAAACTACTGATCTCAGCCAGGTTTATCTCTGGTCAGTTGGTGAAATCTCAATAAATATGGACTCTGGACTAGTTTACATCACTCTCAGAGACGTTTGAAGGCCGTTGACGCTCAGGGTGTGTCCTGATCGTGTCTGACTGTCTGTGTTTAGTAGTTTCCTGCTGCGAGGACTGTATTTCATTCACTAGAATGATTTTTAAATTAGTATACATTATTAAAACAGTACCTAATTGGGTGAATCTCACAAAAAAAAAACCTATCCGGGATGAGAAAAAGTATTTTTTTATATGAAGTATAAAGCTACAAATGATGTCCTTTTGTCAAATGTCCAAATATGACCTGAACATGTTCTTGGCAGATTCACCCAAATGTTTTACTTGATATTTTTTGTAGGATTTTCTGTTGTATAGTTTTTTTCTCAACACTTTTCTGCGGTACGTGTGCTCTTTGCCTGTCATGATCCCTCATATCTCTTGTCTTGTGAAATTCGCTGTTTATTATTCTTCACATTGGGCTCTAAAAGGAACGCCGGGGCACGGGTTCAGCAAGAGACGTTTGAAGGCCGTTGACGCTCAGGGTGTGTCCTGATCGTGTCCGACTGTCTGTGTGTTTAGTAGTTTCCTGCTGCGAGGACTGTATTTCATTCACTAGAATGATTTTTAAATTAGTATACATTATTAAAACAGTACCTAATTGGGTGAATCTCACAAAAAAAAAACCTATCCGGGATGAGAAAAAGTATTTTTTTATATGAAGTATAAAGCTACAAATGATGTCCTTTTGTCAAATGTCCAAATATGACCTGAACATGTTCTTGGCAGATTCACCCAAATGTTTTACTTGATATTTTTTGTAGGATTTTCTGTTGTATAGTTTTTTTCTCAACACTTTTCTGCGGTACGTGTGCTCTTTGCCTGTCATGATCCCTCATATCTCTTGTCTTGTGAAATTCGCTGTTTATTATTCTTCACATTGGGCTCTAAAAGGAACGCCGGGGCACGGGTTCAGCAGGGAGAAATATTTATAGCATTGCAACACAGTGAAACAAGATTCATTTAAAGATACAGGCATGATCTGATCTGTCACATTTCTTCCTCATCCAATCAAATCTCTGACCTTTGCTCTGTAGCTGAAGACATCGTGTCGCTGGCCCAGTGATCTTTCACACAGATGAATGAAGCCTGTCAGCGTGTTGAATGAACTGATTACATCACTTTCAACACTGTATCTGCAATGTTCCGTTCCTGAGGATAAGAATATCATTGAATTAAATGGTTTAGCCATTAAAAATCATGATGTCATGCTGCGTTATTCAAAGGGGTGGGAATATTTGCTCTGACAATGATTTGATTTGATTCAATTGCGATTAAAAAGATGACATTTTGCTAATGTTCCTATTAAGTTCCTATTCTTCTTTCCTGAGAGAAGAATTGTACATTCACTTCATATCTGTAATTTCTTCTTTTTCATAACCGAGATACACTTACAAGTAAAATGTTGCAATTACCTTTTTTATTTGATAACGACAGCAAATCAGCATATTAGAATGATTTCTGAAGATCATGTGACACTGAAGACTGGAGTAATGATGCTGAAAATTCAGCTGCGCATCACAAGAATAAATTAGCCTATATTTTAACAGATATTCACATAGAAAACAGCTATTTGACATTGTAATAATATTTAACAATATTACTGGTTTGCTGTATTTTTAATCAAATACAAGCCTCGATGAGCAAAAGAGACTGTCAAATGTGTTTTTCTCAGCTCATTTTAACACTTTTTTTTTTTTTTTACCAAGTTCTAACCCTTTCTCTACATGAGTGTGTGTGTTTATATGAAGCTGATATGAATCAGATCAGTCTCACTGGGCTAAAAATGTGAACACTGCCTTTGTGTGAGTCTTATAGATGGAAGAACAGGCCACTGCCCAGAAGTGAGAACTAAATATAGCAAACAATGAGAGTAACTTCAGCACAATCAGATGAACAGAAGCTCAATCTGACCTCATGGACCTGAAGTGGGCGTCAGGATCAGAGATGATGGAAGAGAGACAGACAGCAGAACATAGATTATTATAGATATATAACACTGCAGAATAGAACAGATCCCTCAGGAATTAAATATCACAAATGAGATCGCTTTAATATCTCAATTGTTTCTAAATGGGAGACTTTTGCCTTGAATAAACAAAAAATGTGCTCACCCTCAAGCAATCCAATATGTAGATGAGTTTGTTTCTTCATCAGATTTGGAGAAATGTAGCATTGCATCAGTGTCTCAGCAATGGATGCTCTGCAGTGAATGGGTGCCGTCAGAATGAGAGTCCAAACAGCTGATAAAAACATCACAATAATCCACAAGTAATCCACAGCACTGGAGAAGAATCTGGAGAAGACAAAAGCTGAAACAAATCCATCATTAAGACGTTTTTAACTAAAATCTGAGTCCATAATCCATAATAACGCTTCCTCCAGTGAAAAAGTGGTCTGGTCTGAATCAGGAGAGAAATCTGCACAGATCAAGCACCGTTTACAAGCCAAAACATCTCTAAACAAATATGTGGCTGGATTTTGATGTGAGAGACAACAGGAGATGGATTTTTTCACTGGAGGAGGAAGCGTTATTATGGATTATAGACTCACATTTCAGTTAAAAACATCTTGATGAATTTGTCTCTGTTGTATTCTCAAGACATTAACTGCTGGACTGGTGTGGTGTGGATTATTGTGATGTTTTTATCAGCAGTTTGGACTCTCATTCTGACGGCACCCATTCACTGCAGAGCATCCATTGCTGAGACACTGATGCAATGCTACATTTCTCCAAATCTGATTAAAAACAAACTCATCCAAATCTTGGATGATTGGTGAGGACATTTTCATTTTTTGGTGAACTGTTCCTCTAAAGTATGCATGCATAAAGTATGTTTCTGGCCTAAATCGTCTTAAGTCGCTTTGGATAAAAGCGTCTGCTAAATGACTAAATCAGCAGATGAATGTGCATCTGTGTGACTGCTGAGGCCTAAAATCACATAATAAATGTAAGTGAGTCCTAATAGAGAACTAGAGCAATAATGAGCAACACAACAGCACAGCATACTAAAATTAACTCTGTATAAAAACTGCTGTCATGCACCGGCCTTTCAGACTATCAATCACAAATATATATCATAATCACAAAATATATCATTAGCATTTTTAGAATTGATTCCCTTATAAAATTAACAAAATGCATCAAGGAAACAAGAGAAATGAATTTGTACACGTTCAGTTTGAAGCATTATTCGTGCATTGAGAATAGACATGCTTAAATTGAGTTTTAACACAAGGAAGCAGGTCACTCAAACAAAACATATGAAATGACAGCAGTTTTGATCCAATCAGTTTTATTGTTGGCTTGTCTCGAGTTTAATAAAGAACAAAAACACATCAACAAACGTGAAGTGAAGCATAAAAACATCAAAGTTTGACCTCAGAAAGCAGATTGATCTGAGCGTTTTAATAAGGGTTTAATAAAGAGATCCAAACATATGCTCGTTATTGTGTGAAATACACATTTCCATGCCACTTCTGCTAGTTATTGTACAAAAACAATACTGAATATGGTGATTAAATGTGATCAGATACTAGAATAAAAAACTACTAAAAAATGTTGTCATTAAAAGCAAGTAAACAGTGATCGTTATGAAAGAATAAATTAGTAAAGACAATTTATTTACAGAAGAAAGTGGATCTTATAAGCTCAGAGCAAACAGAAGAGTGAGATGGTGGATTATTCGTCATCATGTTCACTAAAGAATACATGTTATCAATAAACACACAGAGAAAACAGACGATACTGAGAGGAAAAGAGATCCACACCAAACACATCTGCTCCAAAACCTAGTGCTCCCTACATAGGCAGCATCCGAACTGAGACTGAACCTCACAAGTGAGAGATTCGGAAGCACTTCTGTGTTAAACGCCTTTTTATTTCAAGAATTTGAAAACCTTGTATTTTAATAAAAATACAACTCGCACAAATAATGGATAAAATAATGCATTAATTAGAATCAACTTTTTATCAATATTTTCCACCACTGAATGAAATGTGCTTTTAACTTCATCACACATAATGCATTAGATTGAACTGAGCTTGTTGATCTTTCTATCAAAGTGATATTAAAAAACCTTAAGGAAGTTACATCTTTAAGTTGTCTAGGTAAGAAGCTCACTAGGTTTACGAACAGATCCTGAACTGCAAAAAATGACTTTCTTAATCAGTATTTTTGTCTTGTTTTCCAGAACAAATATCTAAACATTCTTAAATCAAGACACAATTACTTGGAGAGCAAAATTACTTAAAATATTAAGTAAAATATTATTCAAATTAAGTGAGTTTATGCTTAAAACAAGTAAAAATATGTGTCAGTGGTGTAAGAAAAATTTACATTTATTAAAACTCAAAGGGAAAACATTTATTTTAAAGTGTTTTATTAACCATATTTCAAGGTTGTATTTGTTGTACTGAGCTTCATTTATGCGAAATTTCTCATTTTAACTAAAAACTTTTTATTTTTTAACTTTGAGATTTTTCATTTGAGGAAATCTAAATTATTTAAATTTTTCAGAAAACAAGAATTATATTTTATTAAAATTAAGCGAGTTTATGCTTAAATATCCACAAATAAAAATGTAATTCAAATGGAAAACAAGTTTATTTTTCTGACCTATTGACATATATTTTCTCATTTTAAGTATAAACTCACTTAATTTTGATACCTTTGTTTAGAAAATAAGACGTAACATTTTTGCTTCTGAAGTTACTGTATCTTGATGTAAGAATGTTTAGATACTGGAAAACAAAACAAAAATACTGAATATTAAACTCATTTTTGAGTCTCATCTGTAGTTTAAAAAACACTTAAAACTGCATAAACAAAACACACCAGAAACACATACAGTTATCTCAAATACACACACACACACACACACACACACACACACACACACATGTAACCAAGCAACAGGCGTGTGAAATGAACTACAACACGTCACATTCACACACGCTTCAGCAGGTGAGAATAAAATCAGATCAGATCGTGTCTGAATGAGACACGAGAGCCTGCGGCCTCAAAAGCACCTGGTAAAGTATGTGAACACTCACTCACACTATTTAAAATGTGTCAGAATGCAATTTGTAAAGTATGTGTTCATGCATAAACTTTCTTCTAGGCTCTGTTTTCTCTTTCAGGTCGACGTATTGATCTTTCCGAGCCCGGTTAAACTGTTGACATGTTTGTATGAAGTGACCTGAATGGTAATAAAACTGAGATCTGAAGGAAACTCTATCGCCCTCTTGAGGACTCAGTGTGTCTGTGTTTGTTTCTGTTCAGAGAGTCAAATCCTTCTGATTCAGATTCAAGAAAACAGAAACGATTCACCTGAATCACGCTGAACACAGAGATAGTTTGACGTTCAAGCACCTGTCAATCATCTCTGTTCCAGATCTTTCCGATGCTTCATCACAGTTTATGTGAGAAGATAAATGAACTGATTCAGTTACAAACTCAGTTTGTAAGTTTTTGCTCATATTTCACCCCAACATCAAAAAGAAATGAGAAATTACATTTTGCATAAAGCAGGGTTATTATAGGTGAACTAAAACTAAAATTAAAACTAGTAAAAAAACATTTTCATTGCTTGAAATTTTTTTAAGTGAAATTAAAAAATATATTTTACAGCTACTTGCCAAGGCAACATTTTTCATTTTAATTTAGTTTAACTTGATGTACCAAAATAGCTCAAATTAAAATAAAACTTAATAAAAACATTACAAAATTACTAAAACTAAGTACTTTAAATGAAAGTAATTTAACTAGGTAATTTAAATGAAAACAGAAAATGCAAAAATATAAACTAATTGAAAATATTAATAAAAATAACAGTGGTATAAAGAACTTTTTTATTTTTTTATTTTGATATTACTTTTACGACAATTAAACATGTTACAATTAGCCATATAATATTAATAATAATATATTCAAATTGTAAAGTCAATTTAAAAGTATTAGGTATATTTCATGGTACCATTTATTAATGTTAAATTTATCATTTTAATTAAAAACCTTTTTTCTGGGCAGGACGATTTTTAATCCTCTATCACAGTGATAGAACGGGATTTTATTAATGTTTGGATATTTAATTTGAGAGTAAATGTGATTTAATAATCATAATGCAAAAAAAATTAATAAATGATTTTAAAAACAGGCTTAATTTCCTTTATGAAAAATATAATTTCGTATGTTTTTTTTCTTTTCATTTTGGTCTGAAATGTGAGCTGAAAGTTGCTTTTCTTCATGAAATTCACTCATTTATGAACGTAAGGGGTTTCACTACGATTCTAGTCCAACATTTAGAGTTAAAGAGTTGCAACTGAAACCAAATCATCAGCAAACACTCAAAACGAAGACAAAGTAAAGCCTCATGGGTAAAAAAGAATTCATTATTGTGCCATTCAAAGGCTTGAAGAGTGTCTTATTTCATGAATATGAATCATTTGGGGCAGTTTGGTCATTTAGTATTTCATTAAAGCATTACATCCAAAATATCTAAAGCATAACAAACATGAGCATGAGATACCAGAGCCTTCACCTGCTGCGTGAACAAATTAATACAACTATTCTATGAAGATGAAGAGTCACCATCCATCTGTGTGAAATAACCAATAAAAAACATTTTCTAATGAAGAAGTGAACAGAGGGTTAGTGAAACCTAAATAACAGCGGTAAAAAAGAACGATTATTTCTGTCCTTTCCGTCTGCTGCGTTTCCTCTGACATGGAAACACAGGAACAGAGGTCACGACCCCTGCGTTTAGCCCCGCCCCTCTGGTTTAATCCCGCCCCCTGTGCCCCGATCCATGTCTCCGGTGTCGTCGATGCTCGCGCCGAGATCTGTGGTGTTGCCGACGGTAACGGTGAGATCGCCGTGCTGGAGGGAAACAAAATGGTCACATGACTACATCTGATTTGCATTTACATTGAACATTTGGCAGACGCTTGTATCCACTGAAGGTTTACATTTGATTGGTTCAAGCGCCATGCTCTATTGTTCAACTTAGAAGCAAGTACCAAATAACCAGTGAATTAACCGCTTCTGACTGCACTTACGGCATATTTAATACTTTTACAACCATAATATTACCATTCAAAATATATTAAAATTAACATTTCATTAGATGCAAAATAGTTTTTGTCCACAATTCAAGTCAAATGTATTTGTATAGCACATTTCTCAATACACATTGTTTCAAAGCAGAAAATCTTGATGTTAAGGTTTATAATATCTTAATATCTTCATGTCTTATAGTTGCATTTAGCAGATTAGAGCTGTGTGAAAATATGATTCACATTTTGTGACGACACAAGCAATACAAGAAAAAAATACAGTATAGCGTTAGTATACTGTATCTATGCTGCAAAAGATGATTTCTTGCTCATTATTTTTGTGTTGTTTTCCAGTACTATTTCTACAATTATCTAAACTTTCTTAAATCAAGATACTTAAGAAGCAAATTGACTTAAGATATTAATGCATCAGAATTAAGTGAGTTTTTGCTTAAAAGATGAAAAAATATCTCCTAATGGGGTCAGAAAAATAATCTGGTTTTCCCTTTGGCAGATGTTTTGTTTTAAGTATAAACGTCAACAAGACTCAATATTTTAAGTAATTTTGCTTCTCGAGTAAATGTGTCTTGATTTATGAATTTTTCCTGGAAAACAAGACAAAAACACCGAGGAAGAAAATCATTTTTATACTTATATATCCATACATTATACATTTTGTGACAAAATAAAACAATACATAATATATATTGCTTTATGTGGGTGTATGTATGCAGAAAATATATATTGCTGCTTGTTTTCTTTAAAAAAATAAAAAATAAAATAACACTTGCTTTCTAATCTTTTTGTATTCTATCTGTTTTCTTTTTATTTATTATTTAAAAAACACTTGCTACGTGTACTGCGTTAAGCTAACTGAGACTTGTTATAGCACTTGTATATCATTGCTCTTTTGTTGATTTTGATTGCTTCCATTGTCCTCATTTGTAAGTCGCTTTGGATAAAAGTGTCTGCTAAATGACTAAATGTAATGTAATGTAAATGTAAATATATAAAGTGCAGTGCAATAATACAATTCACATTTTTGTGGCGATATATGAACAATCACAGAGATGAGATTTGCTATACAGTATGTACTGTATGCACGCAGGTAAAGTAGGCTGTATTATACATGCATCTTTTAATACATAGCTGAGTGGGTTACATTTTTCAACGATATGACAATAAAGCATGGTGCTACCTTAGTATTTTTAAGTTTCACACTCATCAAAAAGCAGATTGAGACTCACATTTAGTGCAGATGATCTTGGGTCTTTCCCAGGTCCCGGTGGGTCGGCAGCGGACAGTCGGGATGTGTCTCTGGAAGAAGCCGTCGGCGCACTGGTACCGAACCACCGCGTGGATGTCGTAGTGTGAGCGTCTGCGGCCCACTAGAGAGGCGTTATCGACGGCAGGCGGAGTGCCACACATCACTGCAAACACACAGACATATCATAGATCATAAACCATCAGTGCTTGTCTAACGGAACTGATCCTTAACATGCAAAAACTTTAAAATAAAAATTGAACTCGCAACATAAATGTTTTTTTCCCATCAGAATATCAGCCAATTTGCATTCCACTATTTAACAGAATCACATTTTATTAAGCGAAATAGTAATTTTGGTTAATTCTGGTTATTAAATTAAATGTAATTAATTATAATTTAATTTATTTTGTTCTAAATATGATTTAATTCATAATTAATCAAATTTAAATATAAATTAAATTGTTTTGACATTTATATTTGAATGTAAATTAAATAACACTTATAAATATAAATGTATAAACAAATTATTTTAAAATATAAATTCAATATATTTTTTATATTTAAATATAAATTCATTAATATAATTTAAATATACATTTAAAAATATAATTCAATATAAAAGTTGTTGCTTTATAAAAGCGGATATGCAAAATGTGCCAATAAAAACAGCAGTTAAGAGCATGATTAAAACAAAAAGGTCAAAAAACTCAAATCCAAAGTTCTCATGCATTTCATATTTTGCTCTTTGGCAAGCTACAATAAAGGCTTTCGTTTTTTCACCCGACTCTATGATGTTCAAAGAGTTGATTTTTGCCTAACTGCATGCAAAATAACCAAAATTTGTACAGCCTTTACAAAACACATCTATGTGTCAAATTTTTTGCATGCACATTCATGACCCTAAATGAGAAAAAAAATTTCAATATGAAATAGTTTAACTAGTGTTTCAAAAAAATTCGAATGCAGCTCAAATTTGCAATCGACTACAAATAAACCTGTATTTTCTGTATAAACACTTCAGGTTCCAGGAGGGAAACTACAATTAATTAAATGTTAACCTTTTCAATTTAAATGAAATGAAATCCTGCAATCCAGGCACAAACGCTGCATCTCCAGACAATGAGCCTGATTTCCATAGGCAGGGAGCCACCAGCCGTAAATCTGTCCTCTGGCGTCCAGATCCTGGATGTGCCACAAAGGACGGCATCGTGGGAAATGTAGTGCAGAGCCCAGAGCTTAAACCCACAGTCTGAGCCTCTGAATACTCGTACCCTAAAAACTGAGACCTCGTTGTGTGGAGCACTGAAAGACAGAGTTTAGTCTCTCATTCAGAGTCCATTGAGATGCCACACAGAGCTGATGAAGCAGGACTGAGGGGCGATATGAGACCGAACACTTGCTGAGGAATCAATGGACACATCAAAACACGTTTAATCTGTGCTACTGGTGAGATGATGACAGTCAAAGCGACATTGAGATGTTCGTGCAGTTTATTAAGTGCAGCTCACACACACACACACAGGATGATCGATAACCACTTAAACTGGAAAACACGCTCGGTTCTGAGGTGTGTGTCAGTGAAGTGAGTGTTGGACGATGCATTAAAGCTTTAAAGAGTCAGAGAAGATTACTGGCTGCTAATTCAACTTTATATGTACACGGTTTATGCCTGTTTTAAGACTAAGTAAAGAAAATGTAAGAAATAAATTGAAGGGAACACAAAACCCCCTGACATTCTTCCTCGGTATTTTTGACATTTTCCATTTCAAATCTCTAAATATATATATATTTTTTTTTGGGCAGTGCATACAACATTTATTCTACAACGCCGGTTGCACCGCGCTCTTCCGTCACTTAATCTTTTTATTTTGGTGCGTCAATCTGTTATATGACTTCATGATCCGCACTCACGATTTTTTGTTTTATTTTACATTCATCGTTGATGGGAAAAGACACAAACGTTTCGGCTCAAAGCCTTCCTCAGTGTGCAAAACTATTCAATCCCTCCACCCACTTTTCAAATCACTGATTATACTGACGTCATCATTCATTAGCCAGTGTTCAATTACTAAAATCATTCAATCATTTCCATCTACAGTGTGAAAAACAATGATTGTTTATGATGATGTATTTCTGATGTTTTGAATCAGTGAATTTTCCATTGTTATACATTTTAAAGTCAATTGGTGGAGTAGATACTAACGGTTGTTTACTTAAATTACAAGATTGTATAATAGTGATAAATATATATTTACATTTAGACATTATAATTATAATTATTATATTTATATCTTATAAATATAAGATCCTAGATCATTTTTGTTTTAATCATGGATATATTGTGTGGTGTACTAGTGGAGGTGATGTTGTATTTAAATAGTATTTAAACGGAAATGATTGAATGATTTTAGTATTGAACATTGGCATGATGACGTCAGTATAATCAGTGATTTGAAAAGTGGAGGGATTGAATAGTTTTGCACACTGAGTAAGGCTTTGAGCCGAAACGTTTGTTTCTTTTCCCATCAATGATGAATGTAAAATAAAACGAAAAAAGAAGACTGTTTTCGTGAGTGCGGATCATGATCTCCTATACAACATTTACTGCCATGACTTTATGAATTGAAGACATTCTGTTCTGATTTAAGACATTTGTAAGGCCTTAAATTATATATATATATATATATATATATATAATATACCTTAATGAATAAATTACTAATTAATATTCTAAAAATGAATATTCATATAATTGATGAATATTCATGTTTTTTTAATAAAAAATAAACATAAAATAACAACAACTAAAACTGAGTAAAGTAAATTAAAATGAATAAATACTATAAAGACATTAAAAAACTAAGAAAAATACAACACAAAAAAACGAAAACTTTAAAATGAAAGTGAAAACAGAAGATCTAAAAATAAGATCTAATAATAAATAAACAATAATAAATAAAGCACAATATTAAATTATCTTTATTATAACACAGTTATATATTAATTACTACATTACTAATAATTAATTAAAAAAGAATATCCATATCATTATTATTGATGAATATTCATAAAAATAACTGCAACTAAGTAAAATAAATAAAATGAATAAATATTAGAGTAAAGCACAAAAATAAATGCAACTGTTTTATGTAAAGAAATGTTTACACTTTTTATAACTTTTTATAACTATGATAAAATAATGTTCGAAAAGATTCGCCTCTAAATATCACATTAAACACGTGTACAGCGCTTGACCATTTTACACACTTGATTTCCAAGATCAGTCATGTTGATATTCATCAGTAAAAAGGAAAAGCAGCTACTGAGGTCATATCCTGTTTCTTAAAGCCTCGCAAGGTTCTTCTGCTCTTCATGAATATTTGAATCGGCTCATGCATTATGCAGATGATTTCATGGCGAGCCGCTCTGAAAGTGAGCTCCAGTTTCCCCTTCACTGCTCTGTTTAACATGTGCTGCTCACATCTCAGTCATGAAAACAAATCATACTGCAAACGTACAGTATATACGTCCTCAGAGAGATCGAACAAAACACTCATCATTTACTTCTTTCTTCTGCTGAACACAAAGGAGACATCATTTCCACACAATGAGAGCGAATGCAGACAGACACTGTCATCTCCTTTTGTGCTTCACAGAAGAAAGAAAACCATGAAGGTGAACGATGAACTATTATACTAAAATATCTACTAGAAACGTTTGTTACCAACCCAGCATGCTCATTTAAAGCAATTAGATATGTGATTTAATCATAATAAAAGCACAAAGTGAATTAGCATTGGCTTTCATCTCATTGCTGTCGTTACTGTCTCAGAACACACTGCAGTCAACATAAACCCCTCAGCCTTCCCCTGACCTTTGACCCCCAAACGCCCACCCTTGTGTCTCACATGATGGACTGCTTGACCTCTGACCTCAGTATTGACCTCTGTCTACATGACAGCTGGGCCAGAATCCTTCTCAATAACTGGATTTGTTAAACACAGATACTTTATTCAGAGAAAAGGCTTTCGAAAGAAACTACATCAAGTTTCCAGCTTCTCAGGTGAGAAAAAGAGCCTCATGTGTCTCATCAGAAGACATCTCAACAATGTCTCAAACTGTGCTCAGATTTGAAAAGATACCAAAGTCTGTAATCAAAATTTAAACTCAAGCATTTCTCGTCAAATGATCCGAGCTGCTCCATGCTCATTTTAAAGCTCGAAACTCTTACTGGTGTTTTGTCAACTAAAATGATTAAAAATAGTTTGCAGTAATTTACATCAAATAAAATATTAGAGTAGAGTGAAAAAAATTTAACTCGAAAAACTAAAAATCAAAAGTAGAAATGTTGCCATGGCAACTAACCAAAATAAGTACAAAAAAAAAGTAAAACTAAAACTTAAATAAAAATAAAGCTAAATAGAAATATAAAAACCCCTCAAAACTGAAAAAAGACAAAAGCACATAAAATGACTAAGCCTTAAACTAAAATAAAAATGAAAACTGAAAAAATGTTAAAAAGCATTTTTTTTTAATGTTAATACTTGCTATAATAGTATAAAAATAACACTGAAATGTACTACACTGCACTGGGTGATCATTTGTGTCTATTTTAATTTCTCCTAAACATTTAAAAATATAAATAAAAAATAAAATGATAATAATAATATTTGAACATTTTCCTCTAATTATGAATGCAGATTTCAGTAACAAGAATATGATTGTAAAATCTGAATCTCCAACATTTATACACCCACACTTTCTTTTGTAACAGCTAAGTTTAATGATTTTTGAATGGCCTTTCCAGTTCTTCATAATTACTGGTTAAGGACTGAAAAAAAATCATATTCTAGACATTTTTGGTGTGAAGTACTCTTTTTGATTTAATAGATTAAGGATTCTCAGACATTTTGGTTTACGTAATTTCATAAAGTTTCCAGATATTAGTGGCTACTGAAGGACTTTTAAATCATTTATAGAGATACAAAAAGCAATTTCAGTTCTAAAAAAATAAATCACTGTTTTAAAGTTTTCCAAGATCCTTGTGAAATCATGCTTGTGTTGTGATGCTAAGATGAACTGCAGGCTTTGCTATTTTAAATTATTGACAGAAACACTTTTTATGAACAGTCTTCTCTTTTTACACTTCTTTATAAAAAGTAAAGGGCAAATGGACAGACTGTACAAGATGAAACAGCACAGATGGTTCATGAATTCCCCACTGACACTTTGACCTGCTACAAACTATCATGGGTAAACAACAATTACACATCCACTTATCCTAGTGTGTGCAGAAACACATTTCTGTCAAGGGTTTTAAAGGAACAGTTCACCCAAAAATGAAAATTTACTGAAAATGTACTCATCCAAGATGTGGATGAGTTTGTTTCTTCATCAGATTTGGAGAAATGTAGCATTGCATCAGTGTCTCAGCAATGGATGCTCTGCAGTGAATGGGTGCCGTCAGAATGAGAGTCCAAACAGCTGATAAAAACATCACAATAATCCACAAGTAATCCACACCACTCCAGTCCATCAGTTAACATCTGGAGAAGACAAAAGCTGTGTGTTTGTAAGAAACAGATCCATCATTAAGATATTTTTAACTAAAATACTCCATATTACATAATAATAACACTTCCTCCAGTGAAAAAGTGGTCTGGTCTGAATCAGGAGAGAAATCTGCACAGATCAAGAACTGTTTAAACACCTCTAAACAAATATGTGGCTGGATTTTGATGTGAGAGACAACAGGAGATGGGCTTTTTCACTGGAGGAAGCGTTATTATGGATTATGGACTCATATTTTAGCCGGAAACAACAGTTTGAAGATAAAAACGTCTTAATGATTGACTTGTTTCTTACAAACACAGATGTTTTGGCTTCACAAGACGTTAACTGATGGACTGGAGTGGTGTGTGGATTACTTGTGGATTATTGTGATGTTTTTATCAGCTGTTTGGACTCTCATTCTGACGGCACCCATTCACTGCAGAGCATCCATTGGTGAGACACTGATGCAATGCTACATTTCTCCAAATCTGATGAAGAAACAAACTCACCCACATCTTGGAAGACCTGAGGGTGAATAAGCTTTTAGCAAATTTGTATTTTTAGGTGAACTGTTCCTTTAAACTCTGGATTTGCTCACCGATTTCGCAGCTCTCTCCTGCGTAACCCTGCGGACAGAAGCAGCGGAAACCCTCTCCGTGAGGAAGACACGTCCCTCCGTGCAGACAGCTGCATCTGTCGTCCACTGTTAACAGAAAACACACACACACAGGGTCTGGTGTCAGTGACGCTCTGGAGGTGATCCATCACAATCTGTCTGTGATTATGAAGCTGGCACACACTCGCAGACATACGTGCCCCGCGTGACCCGCTGAAAGACGGCCGCGGCGAGTCCTGAACGCCCTAATGAGAGTTTAGACACACGTCAGCGAAGCCTCAGGGACAAAAACCTGCTAAATGAGTCCAGTTTTCCAAACATCATCTGTCTTACGTTAAAGCACTGGCACGTTATTGACAGGAACGAGATTTGTACGTTTACCTGGTGCAAACCTCACTGCCATAATGATACCATAAACACTAATATTAGCAGTAATAACAGCGATGATTCATTTAGACAGCACTACATAGCAGTATTAAATTCAGTTTTTGTTTAGCTGTGTTATAAATGAAACCAAATTGCAATATGGCTTCGTGTGATTATCAAATCATAAAAGCTGAGATTTAAATAAACAAATATATGCACTGCATGAACAAAAGAGAAGCTTAAAGAGCTGAATGGTGAAATGTTTGAAAATAAAGAAATGAAGACAGCCATAAATATTAGCATTTCAATTTTAATAATTATAAAATAATTATACTTATTTATAATTATATATTTATATAATAATAATAATAATAATAATTATTATTATTATTATTAACATTAGAAGTAGTAGTATATTCTTTTTCTTATTTTTTAAAACTGTTATATTTTTATTTTGGTTAATATATTTAATAATAATTATTATTATTATTATTATTATGGAAATAAATGTATTATATTTATATTAAAATATATTCTTTATTAAAAAACATAAAATTATTTAAAAATGTACAAGTTTGATTATGCTTTTGAGGAAGAATTACACTGCAAAAAGTGATTTTCTTCCTCAGTATTTTTGTCTTGCTTTCCAGTACAAATATCTAAACAGTTTTAAATCACAATATATTTACTGCAGATGCAAAAGACATAAAATGAAAAATGATCCAAATTAATTTATGCACAAAAAAACAAATATCTGCCAGTGGGGTCAGAAAAAAAAGCCTAATTCAAAGAGAAAATATTTGTTCTTGTTTTAAGCATAAACTATAAAAATATCTTAATTTTAATATCTTAAACTAAAGTAACTGTATCTTATTTTAAGAATGTTCACATATTTGTACAAGAAAACCAGATAAAAACACTTTTGCAGCGAAGTCACTGGAATGACAAAACTCTTCAGTATCTTTTTTTAAAACGTTAAGACACCGCTGCATGTAAGGAACATATTCCAATAAGTTTATGCATGTATTTATCATTTCTAGAGCAACAGCAAATGTTGGTCTATTTGACATATTCCTCAATTCTTTTCCAAGAATTGAGGAATGTTTTTACATTATTTCAGACATGTTGCATGCTGGTCTATTATTGTGGTTTCATCAGTTTTAGATTCACCCCTAAACGTCACATAAAAGACGAGCTGTGATTGGTCAGTTTCTATGTCAGTCAGTTTAAGTGGGCAGATCTTCAGTAGAATAAACTGCAGATCGAAGCAGATGTTCTGATGACATTCAGTCTGAACACACAACACTATCATTCAGTCCTGCTTTCTCTAGAGTCTCTCTTCATTACTCCTCACACACACATACCACAACCGTGTGAGTGTGTGTGTGTGTGTGTGTGTGTGTGTGTGAGTGTGTGTGTGTGTGTGTGTGTGTGCGTGTGTGCGTGAGTGCGTGTGTGTGTGCGTGCATGTGTGTGTGTGTGCGTGTGCGTGCATGTGTGTGTGTGTGTGTGTGTGTGTGTGTGTGCGAGTGTCTGGGTGGGGGGATCATTGAGGCTTGTAATGGGTTTCCAGCAATGAGTTTCAGAGAAGGGCTCATTCTAATACAGCGCTGAATGAGTTTCACCGCTGACCTGCGCTGTGACAATCTCACCTCACCATATACATACAGACAGAGAGAAAATCGAAGATGCAGCGGGCAGAAAAACCCCTGTGTGTGAAAGTCGATTCACAGAATCAAGGTCATATATACATGTTATACATTTAAAGACACAGTCCATCCACACATTCAGTCATCATTTACTCACACTCATGTCCCTCCAAACCTTATTTCATCCATGCAAAACAAAGGGAGATGTTTATAGTAGAATGTTTAAGTTGCTCTTTATAGTACAATGAAAATAGCTGATGAAAATGGCACCTTTTTTGTGAATAATGTGAATGTTTTTTTAAACGCATACATAGAATTACAAAGAACAGCATTTATTCAAAATAGAATCCTTTAGTAGCCTCAAAATAGAAAGTCTTTACTGTTACTCTTTAGCAAATATACACATCCTTGCTGAATAAAAGTATTAATTTCTTTTTTTATTAATTTTCAGCAAATCAGCATATTAGAATGATTTCTGAAGGATCACGTGACACTGAAGACTGGAGTAATGATGCTGAAAATTCAGCTTTGATCAAAGAAATAAATTATATTTTACAATATATTCATATGAAAACAGCTATTTTAAATTGTACTAATATTTCACAATTTTACTGCATTTTTGATCAAATAAATGCAACCGTGGTGAGCATATGAAACTTCTTTAAAAAACATATAAAATCTTACTGTCTGATCCCAAACTTTTGAATGGCAGTGTACTTTACTAATGTGTCTTTACTAAATGTAGTGTATGTATTTAATTATATATATATATATATATATATATATATATTAGTGGTGTCAAAATTAGCGTGTTAACGCATGCGATTAATTTTTTCAGTTTAACGCTTTAAAAATATTTAACGCAATTAACGCAGGGGCGGGGCTAGGGTTGGCCACCCCACTCACAACTGCTGCTTCTGTCACTTTTTCTCTTGAGAAGACGTGCATTTATTCAGTCGCAGAATGACTGAGAACGGGAGACGTTTCAGACACACGCTCCAGCTTCTCTTCAGCGCCAGGCGTGAGTCAAGCGAGCGCAAATACAGTCCTGTGCTCGCAGCGTGTGCTCTTCAATTGCACGAACAAAGGCGTCGGCGCGCTGTAGCCTGTGTCCTTTCATATGAAAGTGCGAAATAAACTACGTGCATGCAATGTTGTGGTCAGTTAAGTCATGAAGTTACCAAAAAGGCGATTAAAGCTGCCTTAAAACTGTGCATGCATGTAATATATTTTATATGAGTCACATTTAAGAACATGTCTCTGAAATGGTTAATATGCATTAAGAATGATCACATAATTCAAGATAAGGGGGCAGAATATGAATATATTTATATAGTTAATCAATATCACACGAAGAGTGACGTTTTTTCTCTCTCCAAAAATCAGCATGATTACAAATTATTTTTACGACTCAAAAGGTGATGCATTGCACACTTTGCACAGAAAAATGGCTTTATAAAGGTAAAAAATTCCCATAAAAGGTAAAAAAATCAATTTAAACTTATTGGAAAAGATTAATCTGCTACATGACAATTGGCAACATCAGCTGGAATACTTCAAACCGGAGCTTTTTTAGTTTTATATGCTGCTAAGAAGACACCCCAGAAGATGGGTCAAGTAGCTCCATCATTGGTCAAAGTAAAAAATTAGATCTACATGACAATAGGCTACATCAGCTGGAATACTTCAAACCGGAGCTGTTTTTGTTTTATATGCTGCTAAGAAGACACCCCAGAAGATGGGTCAAGTATAGCTCCATCATCGTTCAGAGTAAAAAATGTGTTTTAATAAATTTTTAAAAATTCTCTGGCATTTCTTTCATTTTGCTGTATCAAAAACGTACCGAACCGTGACACCACTGTATCATATTGAACCGTACCGTGAATTTTGCGAACCGTTACACCCCTAATATATATATATATATATATATTATATTATATTTTTGCTGGGACTCTTTCTGCATGAATACTGAACATAAACAGCTTCAAATATTACAAGAATACAATTTACAAAGATCACAGTCCAGGATCGGTTCACTGTTACTGTCATTTACATCACTGAACGTGAAATTCTGTGTGAATTAACGAACCGCTCAACCAGTCGTGCGAGTTCAGAGCGGGACTATCAGTATAATTCTATTTCTTTTCTTACTCTTTGTTAGTCTGTCTTTTCCACTCTATCTCTTACATTGATGGGCTTTATGAATACTTTTCTCTTGGATGCACTCAGGATCTGTTGTCATGGCAACTGTGCTGCAAGCGGCCGCCAATCATCCTCTCACTCCGCAGGCCACGCCCCCTCCTCTATCAGGCCTGTTTCCCTTCATTACAGCAGCAAACCGTCCCTTCGGCCCTAATTGCTTCATTGGGTTGTTTTTACCACACATGCAAATGAGCTTTGAGGTCCTTGAGGTCACACCAGCAGGGCATGATGGGATATACACAGAGAACTATATGTGACACTATATAATTGCTTTGTGAGGTTAAGAGGGTAACTGCAAATGTGCGAGGGAATTTTTAACAGAGCGACATGCAAATATTGCACGAAGAGAGAGCAAACTCTCTATGTGTGAGTGTGATAATCACGGTAAACAATTACCCATCAGGCAGACTGATTTAATTCAGTGTTTACACAGCTGCAAATCTACTTACACATCATCAAATGATCACAACAGCAGCGGAGGACTCGCACAATCTTCCTCAAAACACTTCAAAGATATTACTAACATGCCGCTTATAATTAATACAAAAACCCTGTTATTTAGATTAAAATATCACACTGCAACAAATACAGTATTTATACTCAGGAGGGAATTGTCTTAATCTTTCGAAATAAAACTAATCTAAACATATCGTAAGTTTTAGACCATTGATATTGATATACTACTATAGATTCTATTCATATTTTTATTTTATTTTTATATTTTCTGTTTTCCTTTTAATTTTAGTTAAATTAGGTAATAATTTTGCGGGTGTTTTTGTCATTTTCATTAACTTTTAAAATGAATATATTATGTTAATTTTTATTTATTTATTTTAGAACATTATTATTAGCTTTTTAAAAATATACATTTATATATAACATGTGTTTCTTTTAATTTTATTTAAATAATTATTTCATAAATTAATTAATTTAATAATTTTGTGGGTGTTTTTGTCATTCACACACACACACACACACACTCACACGCACGCAAGCACACACACAGATTTTATTTCAGTTTTAGTTATTTTAGTACTTCAAGACAAACTAAATAAAAATGAGAAATGTTGCATCAGCAACTAGCTGAAATACATTTATTTTAATATTATTTATTTTTTTATTTAAATATTTCTATTTTAAATGTTTTATGTTTTAGTTTTATTTTATGATAAAAACTATATTATTTGTATTATATTATTTCTTTAAATACTCAATTTTTGTTAAATATTACAATTGTAACATTGTTTATTTTGTTTAATATTTTTATTTAATAATAATAATACATAAAAAATATATAAGTTGTTTTTGTTGTTGTTGTTTTAAATATAATTCCTATAATTATATTACAATATATTTAATACAAAAATAGCTTTAGTTAATAATAGTTAGTTAATAATAATAATATTAAGTATTGGGTTTATTAATAATAATAATAATAATAATAATAGTTTTTTATATAATTCTATTACTATTATTATAGTCAAGTTGAAACAGACCGAAACGCGCTGGATATGATGTGTCACATTACTAGTTAAGCATCACTATTACTCAGAGCAAACCCATGTATTAAAACACTGGTGTGTAAGTGCTGGTGCTACAGACGTGAGCGTGTTTCCTTCACATCAGTCGAGTCAATCAGTTCAGCCCACGGGCCTCATGTGATTGACAGCTGCTGTAACACTAAAGGTCAGATCCGGCCTTCTGCAGGACGACAGACGGGAGACGCCAGAGACATCAGTTTGTGTCAGTGCTGCTGCTTATAACACCAGCAGCTAAATCAATCCTCATGGACGTGACGGCTCTGGTCTGAACCCTGCTGGGCCGCCTCGCTGTCTGTCTGAGGTGGAAAGGCCAGTTAGAAGCAAGATATCCTTCAACACAAGAGTGAAAGCAGAGAGAATGACTGGAGACCAACATATAAGAGCTGGAGTTAAAACACCGCCAGAGATGATCACAGCAGATGTTGAATGCTGAAGTGGCGCACACACACACACACACACACACACACACAACCATGTCGTTCAAGAGCTGGATGAAGTGATAAACTGCTGGGAGCTCAATAATGACTGAAACACACACTGAATCTACAACATGAATCAGTGCAGCACTGTGAGCCTGAGGCACAGCAACCATTACTTAAGATTATTTTCAATAGTTCAGAGATGTCCAAAATCTCCCTACCATTTTTTTGGAGATAAATAATATACTTAATTATATTCTTATATAACATAACATAACATAATATATATATTCCATGGTCTGTCTGAATACTCGATTCTGATTGGTTGGCAGGTATGCATTAAAACCGTTTATTACACAGCTCTGTAGAATACTTGATTCTGATTGGTCAGTCGTGACATTCCGAGGTGTTTTATCCCTCGATAACAACCGGTAAAAACTAATAACACAGGCTCATCCGGGTAACTGAAGTCGGCACTGTACTCTTGCTAGGAACTGTTTTTTCTTGGTGGAAGCTTTGCTTTTGTTTAGCTATTAAAATATTATAACTCAATTCAAAATTGTGTAGAATTATATCATTATGTCATCCTGGTCTCGCGGACTCGCTCTCTCGTTTCATACAAACGCAGCTGCTGCCATTCTGCGACGATAGTTTTGTACGCTGTAATGGATTATAAGATAACTAACAAACTGGTAAGATTTTAAAACATTTTCGTCTTAAA
>NW_015536538.1:1882465-1897657 GCF_001515605.1 Sinocyclocheilus anshuiensis
AAAGTAACTGTACTGACTATTTTATGAGTAGGGCTGTAAATCAATGAAAAAACATTTAATCAAATTACATGATGAGCTCATTAATAGATCAAATTACATCACAAATAAAAGCATATGTCAGTATTTGCTATTAAAATCCATAAATGTAAATCATTGTGGCAGACGAGTGATTGAACAGACATAGACTGTATATCATCAAGATTAGTCAATATATCATATTTCCTTTCAAATCAATTAACAAAACTTCATAATTGACCTACAGTGCACAACAATCCAAATGTTATTAATATTCATGAGCAAAGCTAATAAGTTTTATAATGATCTGCCATGTCCTCACTAATTATCAAGGTCTGGTTGCTACACCAGACAATCAGCAGAACTGCTGAACCAACATCCATTTTGACATCCAAATATCCCTAAATGGCCATAAGCCTCTTCACTATAACAACTCTCACCTTTATAAGCAAATCTCTGGGAACGTCTCATTAATATTCATGAAACCAATATGAATATTCATTTGAGTGAGCTCTCCACCCAAGCACATACTCATCACATAATTAAAGCCAACAAGAGTCTCTTTCCCGCACCTGGACATCCAACCACCTGCCACATCTGATTCACAGATTATTAAAATATCTTTATCAAAAGATTGTATAAAACCACCAGTAACGGCAATGAATGAGAGAAATTGGAACACCAAATATGGTGACTCAAAGTCCCGCCTTCCATATTCAACAGCCAATCAGCAAAGCCGCTGCCTGGTGTTTATTCTAAGCTAGCATTCAGCTTTTGCTCTACTCTGCACTGCACTTGTGCATTGGCTGTTCAGCTTGAAATATACAGCTTTTAGCACTATTTGAGGGTTATAAACAATATTTGACACCATTCATGTCAGATTTTAAGGGATTTTGGCATTTCCACATTCAATTGACCTCATGACGGATAAATGACTGACAGCTCAAATAGCCAATCAAATCGCTGCGCTGAGAAGCCGTGCTGCTATCTGACATTTTGACTTTAAGCTTTAAAGCTTACTGAACTGTCAGACACATACAAACCTCTTTTTTTTTTTGGAAAATTCCTTTAATTATACTAAAATGGTGTTGTTATGTCACATGTAATTTGGATAATAGGTATCCGGAGTGGCTAGTTAATTTCGTTTTGTTTATTCTGTTCCTAAAATCAGCTGTTAATCTTGAAAAATACAAGCATTGGTTTAGACTTGTCGTTAAATTGTTAATTTTACACTTAGGTGATTCTGTGGTGTTTTCTCCATTAAATAAAAAGACTTTATAAACAAAGCTTGTGTGTTTGAGTAGTTTCCTGTATATAATATGCATCATCAATAAGGTGTATATTCTGAATTTGATCTTTAAAATCTCATACATAAGGTACTTCATGAGTACATTAAGCGTTTTTCTTTTTTTCTGTATACAAATGTATCAGATACCGTGTCTAATGAAATGAATTAATAAAACTTTTTTTATATTAATACAACTAACAAAACAATTTAATCAATCTTTTAAAATGTAATCAATTGAAAATGTAACAATTAATTCACAATAAAACATTGCAATTTTATTACACATTTCATTTTTTTTCCAGGTTTTTTCTTTTTTTCTGGATTCTGTTTTATGATTTAATACAAATTTATAAAAAATTGTGTCTAAAGAAATGAATTAATAAAACGTTTTTATATTAATAAAAAATAATAAAACTATTAAATCAATCTTTTAAAATGTAATCAAATTTAAAAAACAATTAATTCACAACAAACTTTGCATTTTTATTTTCTGTCAAATAAGGCGCTGTACAACAGAACTGTGTAAATTAAAACAGGGATGAAATATCAGTTTGTATGATATTCCTTCAAAATATTATCATTATTATTATTACTACTTTGAGCAGAAGATTTTAGTATAGAATAGTAATATATTGCTGTCATAATTTCTTCAAGTTAAACCAAACTTTTATTTAGGTTTGCTCTTTGAGTTTTAGTGTGTTTTTGATGGTAGTTTTCTCAAGTTTTTCTCAATAGTAATATATTTCTGTCATAATTTCTTCAAGTTAAACCAAACTTTTATTTAGGTTTGCTCTTTGAGTTTTAGTGTGTTTTTGATGGTAGTTTTCTCAAGTTTTTCTCAATAGTAATATATTTCTGTCATAATTTCTTCAAGTTAAACCAACTTTTATTTAGGTTTGCTCTTTGAGTTTCAGTGTATTTTTTATGGTAGTTTTCTCAAGTTTTTCTCAATAGTAATATATTTCTGTCACAATTTCTTCAAGTTAAACCAAACTTTTATTTAGGTTTGCTCTTTGAGTTTCAGTGTGTTTTTGATGGTAGTTTTTCCTCAATTGAAACGGTGAATCTTGATATGATATCGTTTATCACCCTAGTGAAAATGATGAATTAGATCAGTTACCTTCTTCTCCAGTGGAGCTGTTCTTCCATACGGCCTCGGCGCTGCTCAGATCCTGCTCTACGCCGCTGGGGACCGTCGTGACGAAGCTTGATGTCTGAGTCTGGTCTGCAGACGTCGAGAGGGTCGTCACAGTGTCTCCAGTGCTAGACATCGCAGCGGAGGAAGTCGTTATGCTCTGGGCGCCACTCATGGTCGTCTCAGTGGTGCTCTGGTTGAGTCTCTTGGGTTTGTTTCTGCGTCTGTACTGGATTTCTCCGCGAGCCTCGAGTTCGTGTGCAGAAGTGGAGAAGGAACCTGTGCTCGTCGTCTCCACCGTCAGCGGTGTTTGGGATGATGGGTATGTGTCGCCCCACGAGCTGCCCTCCGTCTCCAGCACTCGACTCTCTCCGGAGAAGTTCTCAGTCGAGACGGAGACTTTGGGTTCAGGGGTTTGGGTTTTCTGCTCGGGTATTTCGGTCACTACGATCCAATAGGCCGCCGTCGCCGGACCGTCCTGTGCGGGTCGACTGGTCTGATTGTCTCTTGGTCCGTCTGTTGTGGCGTTTGGTGGGACTGTCGTCGGTACGACTGAACTCGTGCGCGGAAAGGAGGTGATTAATTTATCAGTGACGGTTGAAGGACTGGGCAGCCACGAGCGGCTCCACCATGACATCAGTCCTATAGAGACAAACACAATGAAAGTGTTAATTATAAATAAAGTTCAATAGAAATATAAAAAAAAAAAATTATAAATAATAAAAGCACATAAAAAATGACTAAGATTTAAAATAAAATCTAAATTAGATATAAAATAAGTCAATTATATATATATGAAAAGTTCATTTGCAAAAACAGATAACTCAGTTTCAAAAATCATGATTCCCTTTCAGTCGGTCACTCTCGACGTCACGTCGGATGACCGACGAATTGGGATCTCGCTTCAGAAAAATTGACTTTTTTCCTGGCAATTCAGAGTTCACATTACACAATTCTGAGTTTATATCTTGCAATTTCTTTTTTTCTTTTAAATTTTTTTTCAAAATTGCAAAACAAAAAGACCAAATTACGAGATATAAAAATAAAAACTACAATAAAATAAAAGGTAAGTGTGAAGAGAATTCCTCACAATTCTGACAATTTTCCTCACAATTTGGATTTTTTATTTTTTTTATCCCGTAATGGAAAAATTTGAAAATAGTTTGAAATTTACATTTTGTATTTCTGAGTTTATATCTCGCAATGCTGACTTTTCCACCTGCAAAATTGTTAGGTATATAGATAGATGTTAGAAATTAGAATTGAATTGAACTTGAATAAACTTGAGATATAAGCTCAGATTTATGAGAAAAAAAAAAGAGTCTGAATTGTGAGAGAAAAACACTTGGCCAGTGCATGTGCTTGATTTCAGTTATGAGACTGAACAAACGCTTGCGGCTGCATTTGTTTCTGGCCCAAGGCAGCATTCTAATTTAAATGAACCCTCACAAATGAGTGCTTTGAAACACTTCACATTATAAAACAGCGCACAAATATCGGGTGAACTGTCTGTTGGTTTTGGTATGTCTTGTATATCAGCAGAACAAACCACGCAAAGCACTGGAGCATACAGTACAGTACAGTACAGTAAGTGTGCTTAAGTGAACAGTGTGGTTGCACTTTTCCAGTTTCTGGTTTCCCGTCTCAAGCTTTCAACCCTCAATTATGAAGCTTCCACTGGTACAGAGCCGAAATTCTGCCTTCATGGAAATGGACTTTAATAATGTAGGCGACAGGCCTTCTGTAAGTTTCCATTTGCCGTTAAACATTAATGCTGCCGGGTTCAGTTTGGGCCAAACAAGGTATCTGTATTAATGAAGACAGGAGGGCAGAGAGGACGCCAACTCAATCCTCAAACTCTAACGCTCGGCCCTCCTCGACAAACGGAGAACACAATCTCAGGTTGTGGTTGAAGTGAAGCTGACAGAATAACATCAATGATCTCAACTTCCTCCTCTCGTTGTCCTGACTTCCTCCCGCTGGACCGGAGCTTGATTTATCCGACTAACATCACCCTCTCAGTGATGACGAGCAACTAAATCACACTTGAGTAGGGCCCATGCTTTCACAAAAAGCATGTCTAATAAAGTGCAATCATGAAACTTCTACAATTTAACAACAGTATATTTAAAAGTTATATAAAAAAAATATTCAAAAAATCTATAAAAATGACAAAAGCACAAAACACAATGACTGAATCTAAAATTAAAACGGAAAACATAAAAAAAAGAGCTGCTATTTTTTAAAAGCTTTTTTTAAATGTAACATTATTTTTATTTCAGTTTTAGTGAATTTAGTAACTTCAACTTATAATTCAAAATAAAAAAAAAATAAAAGTATATAAATAATATTAAAATAACACAGATTAAAGTTGTTTTTACTTAATGCACTTAAATATAATTCAATTTGTAAGGCCTAGTTCCTAAATTCAGTTTTCCCATTTTAATTTGTTCTGAATTCCATTTTTTCTTGTTTTAATTTTTCTCAATTCTGTTTTAATGGTTAAATTAAATTTTAGTAATCAAAAAAACATGGCTAATTAATAGAAATAAAGGAACTTATACTAACAACAATTAAAAAAAAAATGTAAACAAATATAAACATTTTTAGGTCCCTATAAAATGAATTTCACCCCCAAATTCTGATTTTTTTTCTGGATTCTGTTTTAATGGTTACATTAAATTTAAGAAATCAAAAAGCATGTCTAATTAATCAAAATCTAGAAACATACCAGTTAACAACAATTTATTAAACGTTTAACAAAAATAACATTTTTAGCACCCAATGAAATCTTTTTTTTTTTTCAAATTCTGTTTTAGTTTGTTTATATTCTATTTTATATTTGAATAATAAAAAAGTATCTCTAAATAGTTTAGTTTAGTCAAAATTGCTACATTTTTATCAAAATAATTTTACTTTGCTGCATTCTTATTTTCTACAGTGTTTTAAAGAAAGTATTGATCTATTTCTTGAAAAAAAAAACATACTTTGAAAGTTTTTGTAAATATTCTGAAAAAGATTTTATTTTTATATTTTCTGTTATCATTTTAAAATGTTAGTAATTTTGTTGTGTTTCTCATTTTTACTAGTTTAGTTTTTTAATACGTCTGTTTAGTTTTTAATTATTTTTCATTTACCATTTTTAGTTTATTTACTTTTTGTTATTTCAGTACTTCAAGTACTTCAAGCGGTAAAAACGGTCTGGACGGAACATCAAAAATTATTTCAAAATGTATTATTGATATGGTAGATTTTTAAAAATAGAGTTCAGATGCAAAAGCAAAAAGTGCTGTTTGAAATTTTCTTCGAAAATGAAAATTTTTCTCAGGCTCCCTTACCAAAAATAAGTATACTTCAAGTTTATTTTATTAAGTATACTTAAGTAAAGTTCAAGTATATTTTTAAGTACACTTTATGTAGTAGGTACACCAATATCAGTGTACTAGTACTACTCTTGTATTCAGAATGATAATCCAAACGTAGATCGAGTCAACCAACACCCCAAAGCTTGACAGTCATTACCTCTTCATGGGTCTACAATTTATTCCATAACGCTACAGTTTTGATGCTGTTTTATGTCTGATGATCATGTTAGATTACATGTGGAAGCATCTGTTGTTTCGGTTTCTTCTTCACTTGTGTTTTGGAAATTCTGTACAGAAGATGTGTACTAGCGCCCCCTACTGTATAACAATGAAAACATGGATTCCCGGAGCGCTAAGTATAGCTCAAATTTATTTTTTACGTCAATAAGTCAAGTATACTTAAATGTCATTTTAAGTGTATTTCTGAGAAGTACATAAAGCACATCTCTGAAAAGTACATAAAAAGTAGACTGAAAGTATACTTTCCTATTTATTAGTTTAAAAGAAGTATACTAATAGCACACTTGAATAAACTTCTTTTTAGTAAGGGCTTCTATGTTTATGTTCAGATATTCAGATATCAAAAGAACCTATTCATTGCTATTAAAGTGAAATTACTGAACCTACACATAGGATCCTGAGAAAAATGCTCATTTTAGAAGAAAATGTCAAACGGCACAAAAGAGGCTTTTGCATCTGAACTCTGAACAAATATTGATGTTGATAATATCGCCCAGCCCTACTTAAAATGCATTTTTCCTTTCAGAAAAAATTCTGTAAATCAGTCATTTTTGTTGTGTCGCATCCATTTCTCTCACCGATCCGTCAGAAGTCCTCAGCTACAGTGAAGATCAGAAACAGAAACCCTTTTCTTTCATATTTACCTGATCCAGGCGTAGCAGTGGTTCTGCCGTCCGTTGCGGGCGTCTCCGTCGCAGCCGTGCTCTTGGTCGTCGCCTCCGCTTCACTTCCAGTCAAGTAGCTCCAGGGTTTCCATAACGAGCTGACGATGTTGGTGAGGGAACCCTTGGCCTTTTCTTGAGGAGCCTCTGAAGGAGCCGCAGGACTCACGGATTGACCGGACAGACCTTCGTCCTCGTCCTCTTCCTCTCGGGCAGAGCCGCCAGGACTCAGATCCGGAAGCACCTGTCGGCTGTCTGGGAAGGAGTCCAGCTGGCTGCTCCAGTCCAGAGATGTGTCTCCGGCTCGCAGACGGACTGTCAGATACTCAGCCGAGAGCTCGGCGCCCTCAGCAGCCATCAGCGGCTCTTTGTCCAGATCCACCTGTCCGGTCCAGTTAGCGGGTTGAAGGTCAGGCAGGTCCGGCTGGCCGGCAGTCTGTGCGTCTGAATACAGTCAGATACAAGATAATTTAACACCGAAACAACACTTTTTACTTACAAGATATGACACTTTTCTAAGAGAACTGGGCATTTAACAATAATTCAGTTTGTTCATTCATTGGCTGCACTGCAAATACAATAAATAACTAACTTTACCAACATACACAACAAAAGTTTGGGATTGGTAAGAGTCTCTTCTGCTCACCAAGGGTGCATTCATTTTATCCAAAACACAGGAAAAACATTTAAATATTATTGCCATTTAAAACAGCTGAATGTGTTAAAATGTAATTGATCAAAGCTGAATTTTCAGCATCATTACTCCAGTCTTCAGTGTCACATGATCATCAGAAATCATTCTAATATGCTGCTTTACTGCTCAAGAAACATTTCTGATTATTATCAATGTTGAAAACAGTTGTGCTGCCCGATATTTTTCTGGAAACCGTGATACATTTTATTTTTCAGGATTCACAGATGAAAAGAAAGTTCAAAAGAACAGCATTTATTTGAAATAGAAATCTTTTGAAACATTATAAATGTCTTTACTGTCACTGTTGAGCAACTTAATGCATCCTCCATGAATAAAAGTGTTAATTTCTTTCAACAAAAAAAAAATCACACTGACCCCAAACTTTTGAATAGTTGATTGTCAGAAAGCTATTTGTTTATACTTTTGATTCAGCTATAATTTATATAACACACTTGCTGGAACATTTCTTAATCATTTTCAACACATTCTAACTTATAACGTTAAATATTTAAATCATAAGAATTTAAATATAAATCAAAACATAGCAAAGATGCTTTTAAGTTCTTTTTCAAAAGTCATTAAAAAAAAGCAGCAAAAAAAAAAAAAAAGTTGCATCAATTTTTTTGATGCAAAAACCTTGAGTAATTTGATAAGTGGACTTCTGGGGAAAAAAATAAAACTAAATGCCTATACTCTCCCGTTTGATTAATTGAATGCAGCCTTGATTAATAAAAGTATTACCATTAAAAGAATTAAGTAAAAATCTTAATACATAAAACACTTTTGCTGATGAATATTACTGATTTCTTAATCATTTTCAGCTCATCCTAACTTCTACAAAAACTTGTACCATCACATGAAATATTTAAATCAGTAGAATTTAAATCAAAACATTCTAAAAATGTTTGCAAAGTCATAGAAACAGAACTGAAAAGCAGCAAAAACAGCCTGAGATGGTGAAAATGGTCCTGAATAAACATTTTTTTCTTAAATATAACTATTTTTAATGCAAAAAAACCTTGATTAATATTATAAGTGCACTTCTGTGAAAAAATAAAGGTAAAAATGGTCCCTTTAGCAATAAAACAGACGTTCTGCTGATTAGCATGTCCGTATTTTGTTGCAAAGAAAGATGGGTGAATTAAAGAGGCTGTTTAAGAGTTTAAAGGGGGGTCTAATGCTATTTCATGCATGTTGAGTTATTTACACTGTTATAGAGTTGGATTCTCATGCTAAACATGGCCAAAGTATTTCTGTGCCAAATACACTCCTTCCGGTTTCGTACAAGTTTCACTAAGTTTTCATTAAGCCTCCAGTAAACTGTATCTTTCTTTTATAAATATAAGAAAACTAAAGACTCTTTGGAGATATGAAGGATGCAAAACATACTACTTTAAAGGTACTCAAGATTAACATGAGATTGGGTGAAACTGTGTGTTATGTCCCCTTTAATTTCTAAATGAGGATGAAAATGATCCTGAAAAACTATTCTCTGATGCAAAAACCTTTAAGTGGACTTCTGGGGAAAAATAAAAAGTTCTGATGGATTCAGTATTTAATCTTGTTGCAAAGAATGATGAACTCTGCTCGGTATAAGTGAAAGTGAGTGAGCGAAAACACAAATGAACACCCAAATAATCCAGTAATCGCTGAAATGAATCGTACCGCTGCTGGAGAAAAACGATTCGGACGCGTCCTCTGAACTGTCGTCTCTGGTCATGTACCTCCACGGTCTCAGTAAGGACTTCATGATGCCTGTGAGAGTCTCCTGCGCTTTCTTTTCTGTTGACACGTTCAATTCAATCACTCAGATTCTCTCTCCAAACACATCACTCAACCGCTGGAGCATGTGCAAGAAACGGCAAGGTCACGGGTTCGATTAGCAGAGACACACGTGCTGATAAAATGTAAACCTTGAATGCGCTGTAAATCACTTTGGATTAACGTCTGTCAGATGAATAAATCTAGATCAATATGCACAGAATGACATACCAGCTACTATTTTATACTGTGCAAAGTATGCAAATGTTATTAATGCATGGAATATCTGACTACATTTATAAATGTGAAGAATACAAAAACAGCACTGAATAATGCAGTGAATGACTTTCCATTTCCAGTGAGACAAATACAATTTTTTTAACATCATCTTGACCATTATTTGCCTTATTTAACTTAGTATGCAAAATGTCGACAATTTTTTAGACAATCTTAAACTTTTACACACTAGATTGATTTAAAAATGCAAATAAAGAAGCTTATTTGCAAGTGAGTGTGCGGTTGTATGTCCTCTCTACGCAATTTTAAAAATGCAAATTATCATTACTTCCACCATTACAGCTGTGTTACAAAAAGTATGCAATATACTGTAGATATTGTGCAGTATGCTGAACATCTCCAATAATAATATTTACATTAGAAATCTCTTTACTGTACTTTTGATCAATTTAAGGCCTCCTTGCTAAATAAACGTATGAACTTGTTAAAAAAAAGCTTAATGATACCAAACTTTCGAACGGGAGAATATATGTCAAAGGTATTTATATATAAGTTTTATATATAATATACTGACAGCTATAAACTCATATAAACACTTTTGTTGGAAAATACTACTCATTTCTGTTTAGTTTTCAACCCATTTTAACTAATGAGCATAAGACTAATTTACATTAAGTAAAACTAAATTAAATTAAACCTGAAAAACTAAATTAATTATATTAATAATAAAACAATAAGTACTAAAAAATCTAATAAAAATAAATTAAGACAAATGAGAGTCATCAGACTTACTAATTGTTTTTGTAACTAAAATAAATAGACAAATAAATAAATTGCAACTTGTTAGTGTAATGCTGTATTAATAAATAATAATAATAATTATAATTATTATTATTAATAGTATATTGCTTATATAATATGCCTTAATATTATGTATTAAATACTTATTTACAAAGTAAATAAGTATCCTAAATGATATTCTATTAAGTATGCTATGTATTAAATTATTTATTCATTTAGTACATAGCATACTTAATAGAATATCATGTAGTATACTTAATTTACTTTGTAAATAAGTATTTAATACATAATATTAAGGCATATTATATAAGCAATATACTATTAATAATAATAATTATAATTATTATTATTATTTATTAATACAGCATTACACTAACAAGTTGCAACATCACCAAAGTGACATATTAAAATCAGAAGATTTAAATATAAATCCAAACAAGGTTTGCAAGGTCATTTAAATACCAAACTCTTAAAGGTACAAGCAGCAAAAACAGCATGTTTAATTCTAAACAGAGGGTGAAATATGGACCTGAAAAACTAAATTATGACTATTTTCACATGAAAACCATGACTAATACTACATGAATGGATTCTATGATGGACTGAGTATTTAATCTTTGTTGCAAAGAATTATGGGGCCTGTACCATGAAGCCAGATTAGCTGGCTAGCAGTGTTAATTTTGACAGCAAATTTTGATTTAGTTTTAGTCATAGTCTTTTGACTAAAATGCCATTTAGTTTTAGTCATATTTTAGTCATCTTTTTAGTTTTAATCGACTAAATATCATACAATTTTAGTTGACTAAATCTACAGTAAAAATGGGTTTAGTTACAGTGTAATGCATTTATTAAGCATTTCTCTACAATTTCCAAACTCATTATATAGGTTTGATATTAAGGTTTTATCATGATAGACACCTCGTAGCCAGTGTTAATTTTGACAGCAAATTTTGATTTAGTTTTAGTCGTAGTCTTTTGACTAAAATGCCATTTAGTTTTAGTCATATTTTAGTCATCTGAATTGTTTTTAGTTTTAGCCTACTTTTAGTCGACTAAATATTATAAGCTTTTAGTAAACTAAATCTACAGTAAATTTAGTCGGCTTAAATCTAATGGGTTTAGTTACAGTGTCATGCATTTATTAAACATTTCTCTAAAATTTCCAAACTCATTATATAGGTTTGATATTAAGGTTTTATCATGATAGACACTGATTTAACTGACCAATATTACATCTTGTAAAAAGAGGCATAATAGGTGCCCTTTAAGAGGTTGTCCTACAATAATACACCAGTGTTCAATAATACACTGATGATGAACCGAATAGAATCAACATTTGTCATTTTTAGTAGTTTTTAATGTTTATATATAGTTTTTATTCATTATCAAAATAATCAAGTTTAATTAATAACTGATGATGAACTGAATTTAATTTTTTTTAATTTATTTATTTTTAGTTATTTTAGCACTTAAGAGTTATTTTAGTACCACTGAAATACTTTTATAGTTATTTATATTTAGTTTTTTATTTACATTTTTATTAGAGTTTAATAATTTTGCTGTGCATTTTTGTCACTTCTAGTAGTTTTTGTTTTTAATGTGTTTATATGTAGTTTTTATTCATTATCAAAATAATCAAGTTTAATTAATAACTGATGATGAACAGAATCAACATTGTATGAAACGTATTAATTTTCCTGTTTTTCTCTGTGAAGCTACTTTGAAACAATCTGTATTGCATGTGACATGATTATCATTTTTACTAATATTAAGAATTTTAAAAATAGTTGAATCTCTTCCCAAATCGTCCCTCTCGTTTTTATTCGTTGACGAAAATGGCAATAGATTTTCGTCAGTTTTTGTCATTCAAAAAGAGTTTTAGTTCGTTATCGTCTCGTCTTTGTCGGTGACAAAAATGTCGTTGGCGAAAATTATGACGAAAATTATTCGTCAACGAAATTAACACTGCTGGAGAGAATGTTTTATCTTCTGAAAGATGCTTTAAAGTTCAATATGAGCTGCTATATTATTACCTAACCCTAACCCAATTACTAAACAAACAATTCAATAAACTCACCTTAATAAAAAAACTACAGTATTAATACAGACACACGGCTACATTGCATTAGAATAGTGAGTCCTTTCTATTTACCAAAGCACAGAGGCCTATCTGGACCCCCGATCGCTATATTAACTGCTCCACAGTTGCTCTGGGGCAGGTTATGTTCTGGTTTAGAGATCGCAAACTGAAATTTGACCAATCAGCTTCAAGCAAAGTGTCACATCTCTGATACAATAAAGCCACTCCCCCAGTTTCTCTTGCTCCAAATTAAAGGACACTATATAGTAAAACATTTTTTAAAGATAAAATCACCTGGCTTTTATTATAATTACATGATTTATATATTTACTATAGCCGTAATCCATTACACAAGCCATATTAAAATAATAATAATTATTAATCTTTTACTTTAAATTAATATAAATATATACAAATAATATAGAATGTAAATTAGCTATAGAATCAATAGATAAAACTTTAAACATGACTACATAAGAGTTTAGATTTTTGAGTCTCTGTATACCTACCTGTGACCCTGGAGCACAAAAGCAGTCATAAGTAGCACAGGAATATTTGTAGCAATAGCCAACAATAGTACACTATGGGCCAAAATTATCCATTTTTCTTTTATGCCAAACATCATTAGGATATTAAGTAAAGATCATGTTCCATGAAGATATTTAGTAAATTTACAACTGTAAATATATCGAAACTTAATTTTTGATAAGTAATATTCATTGCTAAGAACTTCATTTGGACAACTTTAAAGGCGATTTTCTCAATATTTTGATTTTTTTGCACCCTCAGATTCCAGATTTTCAAATAGCTGTATCTCAGCCAAATATTGTCCTATCCTAAAACCATACATCAGTGGAAAGCTTATTTATTCAGCTTTCAGATGATGTATAAATCTCAATATCAAAAAACTGACCCTTATGACTGGTTTTGTGGTCCAGGGTCACATTTATATTATCAACTATATAAACTAACTTCACATGTTTGACTTGCACTGATATGGCAAGATGTCTTCTTTTAGTTGTCCTCTTTCACAGACAGCTCTTTTCACCTTGCTGTGTAAATGTATTTAAACTGTATTTAAAATGTATTTCAATCTTTTAATCTTTGGCAGTGAATCACAGGTAAAGGGCATGTGAAAGGCTGTTCATGACTGATGTCACACTTTCAAGTGCACGCGCTTCATTAACTCAGGATTAAAGCCTGAGTTGACAGAGAAAGTTGCTGATCAGCTTCATGGTACCAACAAAGCCGGATTGGATTGGTTTGGTTTTGTCAACTCAAAAGTAATCTTGTAACCCTGAGTTTGTTCAGCCACCATCATGGTACAGGCTCATGGACTCTTACAGTTCATAACATCCCTTAACCATGAGGCTAGATCAAAAAATAACCAATAATAATGGTTTCTGTAATGCACGACAGTGTAACATGCAAAATTGCTAATGCATACCTCTATAGCAGAAAGCATCAAAGCGCCCTGTCCCATTGTTCAGTTCTGACGGTGAAACGGTTCGGACGCCAGGTCCTCCAGCGGGACAGTCCGAGTGCAGCGAGCTGATGGAAAACCTCACGCTGCCGTCAGACAGCCAGGCCGGCTCGCAGTGCTCCAGCCCAGAGCTCCAGGCCAGATAGAGCTGACCCACGTTCGCTAGCCGGCCGCCCAGAGCCGCACAGTGAGCCACGGCCTCCGGACGAGTCAGTCTGTCAGGAACACCGGCGGGAAACACTTCACCTGCACAACCAGTGTTGGGGAAAGTTACTTTTAAAAGTAATGCACTAAAATATTGCGTTACTCCCTAAAAAAGTAACTAATTACATTACTTTTATGGAAAGTAATGCGTTACGTTACTTTTGCATTACTTTTTAAATCTGGGCAGGGCTTGCTTGTTTGTTTTTAATATAAAAAGTTCTATTTTTAGCAAATGTAAAAGCCCTTTCACACCAAAAAGTGAAAGGAATAAGCCTCAGGCTGAAAGAAAAGTAAATTCACGTCCGTACAGTAGAATTCAGGAGAAGAAGGTTCAACACTCTTTAGCAATAAAAAACAAAACAATGAAGCACAAATGTTAGTTTATCTAGTAATTTTTGCTTATTAGTATGGTTGAAATGGATCATCAAAGGTCAGCAGCAAAGACATTGGTTAATAAAATGGGATTAAATACATTTAAATTTAAGATATTTAACTATTGCAGGTTTGCATCATATTTGGAGTTTGCATTTCACTGTTTTAATTCATTTTGATGAATACTCAATCTGTCTTTTTGCGAGTAAGACAAATTAATGCATGTTCACATTTAGTCTAGAACTACAGTAACATTATGTTCACTCAGCGCACACAAAGCCTCTGTACTTCCGATTTCTCTCAACATGGGGACAGGAGACTTGTCAGTCAATAAATGGGAAAACAAAGTAACTGGCATTACTTATTTGAAAAAGTAACTCAGATATTTTCTTGTAAATTAAAAAGTAATGCGTTACTTTACTAGTTACTTGAAAAAAGTAATCTGATTACGTAACTCGCGTTACTTGTAATGCATTACCCCCAACACTGTGCACAAGCACATGAGCAGAACAGCTGGACAGACGGCTTGTGCATTCAGCTGAATCAATGCACAACACTTTCAGTAAATATGTATGGGGAGTTTATAATAAATATTACAAAACAGCATCATGCAACAAACAGCATCGTCAAAAACCCATTACATTGATTTCTATTACATCTGAAAGCATCTTAACATTTGTCATCCATAAATTACGGCATGATGATTTTGGTAAATGATTAAAAATGCACCTTTTTTAAAATGGTTATGAATTATTCATATGTTGTGACTATTAGCTCCACATACATTGGTGTTATTGTAATAGATAGATAGATAGATAGATAGATAGATAGATAGAAATTAAATTACAATAATAC
>NW_015536538.1:1897811-1905674 GCF_001515605.1 Sinocyclocheilus anshuiensis
AAGTGCCCCTATTATGCCATTTTTAAGGTTGCTAATATTGTTTTATGAGTCTCCTAAAACAGGTTTACATGCATGCAAGGTCATGAAGGTTTTCTCAAAAAATAGATTTAATTTTACATAATTTCTAAATGATTCGTAAACGACTCGTGTGAAGCAGTTCAAAGAATCAGTCTCTCTAAACCCATCCTTTCCGTGAGCCCTCACTGCTGTGATTGGTCAGATGGCGCAGTCCTTTGTGATTGGTCCAGAGCCGTAGAGAGATTGTCTCTGGATTGGTCTAACGCGTACAGCACGTGTCGGAAACGAAACGCCCATTGCTATGACGGAATGACAGCCCTGGAGACTTGTCAATACATAGAAAAGATGGTATCGATTGTACCTTACCAATTCGAGCCGGAGTCTGATGATGAAACAGTTGAACTGGCTGATCGACAAGAGACTGATTCGCAAGCACGACTGGAGCAGGACGTTTCTCAGTGGTAAGTGTCAAGTGTTAACAAGTTTGTGGTAATTATAAGATTATAAGAAGAGAACAAATTTACTCTCACAGCATAGGATACAGCATATTCTCGACATGATGTTAACCACACGGAAATTTTACTGTTTGTGGGTGGGCAAGTTGGCGACGTAGAACATGGGCAGACATTATGCAAATGTGTTACTTCTTGACGTAGAGCCGTAACAGAATAAGATTCTAATTCCTGATGACTCGTTTAGGCAAGTGCGAGCCGACTCTTTTTTTTTTGATAGACAATAACTTTATTTATTGTGCACTGTCGGCTTCACAACTTTGCAGATAGTTTATGTTCACATACAACTACATGACACACTGCATGAAAGGTAATATTCGAAAAGGCATAATTGGGGCACTTTAATACTAGTACTATCATAATAGTCAGATATGGTTTGAAACATCTGATTGATCCCATTTGTCCATGGTAAACGTGTTTTCCGGAATCTCACCTTGCATGTCATTGGCGAAACAGTAAACATCAAACAGTTCCGAAGGGTCCCGTTTCCCATAATTCCTCACTCCAGGAGAAAACTCTGCGTGTCCATAGCAGCCGAGCTCGGGTCTCTGTATGGGATACCTGTGGAGAGGAGAATATCCATATGTAAATAAAGCTGTGCTGTCATGGAGATGCTAATAAATAATTTCACTACAATATTATAATAGGATCCTTATAATAGCTCAAGGTGAAGCATGTCTGTCTGGCTGGAGTTTAATAGTCCTTCATCAACACTGAAAGATATGCTGTGATTGCTAAAGTTCACAAACAACTGTCCAAACCGTCAGGAGGAACTTCACCTCCTTATACTTATACACTTATAATACATCCGGCTGCTTGCCCGAGCCTTACCCAGAATTGGCGGCTATCCAAGGGCTGTAAGTTCTCGTCCATTCTTACGGCCAAGGCTTACAGAGCCGCTGGACAGGCTGCCTCCGCCCTGCTCGCCATGGCACTCCTGCAGGTATACCAGGCCAAGGCACTAAAAGAGTTGCACGAGGGTAGTTCTGACCCAGGGCTGATGCAGGAGCTGCGCACAGCGACAGACCTCGCCCTGAGAGAAACGAAAGTCACTGCGCGCTCCCTGGGTCAGACGATGGCCACGTTGGTGGTCCCGGAACACCATCTCTGGCTAAACCTGGCGGATATGTAGGAGACGGACAAATATCATTTTCTCGACTCCCCTATCTCCCAGGCCGGCCTATTTGGCAATGCAGTCGAGAGTTTTGCCCAACAGTTCTAGGCTGCCCAAAGCGCACAGCGACAGACATCGCCTTGATAGCGACGAAAGTCACTGCGCGCTCCCTGGGTCAGACGATGGCCACGTTGGTGGTCCAGGAGCACCATCTCTGGCTGAACCTGGTAGATATGCGGGAGACCGACAAATATTGTTTTCTCGACTCCCCTATCTCCCAGGCCGGCCTATTTGGCGATGCAGTCGAGAGCTTTGCCCAACAGTTCTCGGCTGCCCAGAAGCAGACAGAGGCTATCAAGCACACCCCGCCGCTGGCTGCAGCTGCAGATGCCTCTCCAGACACGTCCCATTGCACAGCTGGCCCCGCGGTCTACGCAAGTATGCGATTCCCCCAGTGAGCATACTTGCACAGACGTTGTGCAAAGTCAGGGAGGATGAGGAGCAGGTCCTGCTAGTTGCACCTTACTGCCCCAACCGGACCTGGTTCCTGGAACTGATGCTCCTCGCAACAGCCCCTCCCTGGGCTCATTCCTCTGAGGAAAGATCTACTTTCTCAGAGACGGGCCAGATCTGTGGAACCTCCACGTGTGGTCCCTAGACGGGACGTGTAGGTCTTAGGTGATCTACCCCAGGCGGTGGGAGACACCATCACTTCGGCAAGAGCACCCTCTATGAGGCGTGCCTATACCTTGAAGTGGAACCTTTTCGTTGAATGGTGCTATTCTCACCGGGAAGACCCCTGGAGATGCCCGATCAGAGCTGTGCTTTCCTTCCTCCAAGAGGGGTTGGAGAGAAGGCTGTCTCCTTCCACCCTAAACGTATATGTTGCCGCCATTGCCACACATCACAATCCTGTAGACGGTGAGTCTTTGGGAAAGCACAACCTGATCATCAGCTTCCTGAGGGGCGCAAGGAGATTAAATCCTCTTCGCCCTAACCCCGTACTCTCATGGGATCTCCCTCTGGTGCTTAAGACATTGCAGAAGGCCCCTTTTGAGCCGCTGCAGTCTGCAGAGCTGAGAACTCAGTTGATAAAGACAGTGCCCTTAACTGCGCTGGCTTCCATCAAGAGGGTAGGGGACCTGCATGCATTTTCGGTCAACGAATCGTGCCTGGAATTCGGGCCTGCTAACTCTCACATTATCTGAGACCCCGGCCCGGATATGTGCCCAAGGTTCCAGCCACGCCTTTCAGGGATCAGGTGGTGAACCTGCAAGCGCTGCCCTCGAAGGAGGTAGACCCAGCCCTAGCTTTGCTCGGTCCCGTTCGCGCTTTACGTATGTAACCCTCGTTCCCTGAAGGAGGGAATGGAGACATCGCGTCCCATCACCACAGTTGCTGTACCACCACGAGGCACCGGGTCACTGGCTCGACTCCTCAGCGAAAACCTGAATATGCGTTGCACCTGCTGCCTACTTATACTCGCGCTGCATCCATCTAAATAAATAAATAAATACATACATACATACATAAAAAATTTAGCTAAACTAATCTTTTAAAAATATTACTTTTATTTTAAATTAATAATAATAATAATAATAATTGTTGTATACATTGTGCAATGTATAATATTAATACACAATGCATAATTAAAATAATAAAGTAATAATAAAATAATGTATTTCTTTTTACAAATTATTCTTATTCTTCTTATTACAGTTATAATTATAGTATATTATGTATTAATTTTATGTATTTAATATTTATGATTTACTAAATTAATAAATATACAAATAATTTAATGTATAGAATTATAACAATATAAAAAATAATACAATAATAATAATAATAATTGTATTTATTTGATTATTTACAAAAAAAATCTATGTATTTATATTATGCATTCAATATTTATTATTTACTAAATAAATAAACATACTAAATAATATACTATTAAGTATACTATGTACTAAATACATATGTGAATTTCTGAAAGCTCAAAGCAAACCTTCAGGAACAACCTTACAAACTGAGTTTAATTTGTGTAGACCCATAACAAAAACATCATTAATAAAATATTAATATTAATATATAATATTAATTCATAAATTATTAGTAAATTATTATTATTTCAAAATTATTATTATTTTAAATTCTTATTTTAATTATTACTCATTAAAATTGTGTTTCAGGTTACAATCAAGTTTGACTCAACCCTCAGTTTATAAAAAAAAAAAACAGATATAATTTGTTTTAGCATTCTATTACACTCCCTGATATTTCCTGACTGATGCTCATGAGTCAAACCTGACGCTCTGGTCTCTGAGCCATCCGGCCGCACAGTTGTTCATGCCGGAGTGAAACGCCGCCCACAGCTGCTCAGGGGTCGCGACCTCAGCCGAGTTCTCCTCACACGCACGAACGGCCTCGGCGAACGACAGCGAATAACGCTCCGCGGGAGAACGGTAGTGAAACACCACACCTGAAAACACACAGAAACATCAACATCAGAAAACAACCAGAGGCACAAACAAGCACTGGGTGATAATAATTGGCCAATATTCATGTTTTTCAATGGTCTTATACTTTTTTCTCTTTTAGAAGAGGTCAGAACAGTTTATTATATTTTACATTTATTTTACACTTGTCACAAAACAGTAATAAAATAGTAATAATCTTAATATATAATATCAATCAATAAAAGTATTATTTAAATTGCTATTAAATTATTATTATTTTCAATTATTATTATTATTATTAATTAAAACCACAACAATAATAATAAATAATTTAGCATTTCTCCACCTTGGAATTATAAGGTTCTATCAGCATTCTGAGCAGTTTTGAGATATTGAGCTTCAAACTTTTTGTGTTCCATAGACTTCTGTAGATAGAACCCTTTTTGTTTTCTAAAAAAAAGGCCCAAAATGTACACAGCTTACAAAAGAAACATCACATAATGTAAATAAGTTATGTTAAGTTAATAAAAATAAGTTAAGTCCCAGAATAAGAATATGTGAATAACTCCATTTTGACAAAAATGTCAGATAGAACACCTTATAATTCCAAGGCGACTATTTAAAAAAATATATATATTTTTTAATCATTTCTTTAATTTTCACTTATTAAAATTGTTTCAAATTACGATAAAGCTCAACTTGTCCCTTAGTTTGTAAAGACAAATATGAGTTTAATTTGTGTAGACTCATTACAAAAAGTATTCATAAAAAGTATAATGTTATTAATATATAATTAATATATAATATATAATTTTATTAATTTCAGTAAAACTAATGTATGCGCTTATTAGTTTTTTTTTCTTTTTCATTTTTATAAGATTAAAAAAATATTTCTACATAGAATTTATTTTAATTTCAGTTTTATTCATTTACTTCAGCTTCAACTTCATTCCATCTCAAATTTTCTTAGAATTTGCTAACTTCAAGTTTAGGTTTTTTTTATCTAATATTTATATTTAATTTGATTTCAGCTTTGTTCAATTACCAAACACAATTTTTAATAGTTTTAGTTAACAATAACAACACTGTTTGAAAGACCATAATTTATCCTGAAATGTGTGTAATACTATAAAATAAGTATTAAAAAAGTCCTGGAAAAGTACAGTAATCAAATATTAAATCAGCAAGTGTCATTATTCAGCTCAATTCAATTTAGTCTGGGTTCAATAATAGTATTAATGTTGCAAAGTGAGTGTCATTATCAGCTCAAATGTTGTGATAAGTGTCAGAACATTAAATCAATAATATCACTAAATATCAATCGTCTGTCACAGCGCATACATTATGTAGAACATTTGAGATGATTTATCTGCGGTTTAGCGTAATTTCCCTCATCAGGTGTCACCTGTTTTCCTCAGAATTCACACAGCCCTCGTTCGCAGGTAATCGATCTCACCGCTCTAATTAAAGAGTTACGGCCAATTAAGCAGTTAATGACAGCCTCAGATGAAAATGAAAATAAAGCCGAGCTAAAGTTAGACGGGAAACGAGGGAAAAAGCTGAAATGAATCTGATATTGACAGTCTGAATGGATGTAATGAGAGGGTAATTAATTCACAGCAGACTCCTGGACTCTTAACGAGCCGCCGCTTTTCCTCAATGTTTATCTGAAAACTGCTGCTCACGATAATTTTAACTCGCTCACTGGGGGTTTACAGACAAATATATTGATCTGTAATTTTTTCTTAATTGAACTGAGAGAACCTACAACATTATTACTGCAGTCATTTTCTGTATAGCTGATTTCAAACAATGGCCACTGTCAAAAGTGCTCTATAAATAAAACATTACACTATTATTTTATAAATATTATAAAATTATTAAAAAAAAAAACACACATATTATACATTAGTATAATGTGTAAAAATATATTTAAAAAATATATATTTTAAAAAACCATATACATTAGTATTAAAAATAATTATAAAAATATAATTGTATAATTTATTAAAATATAATTTTATATAATTAAAATTTTAATTGAAGAACAAATTCAAACTGTTAATTTCTATATCTAGATTTGTTCACAAATGTCAGGGCAGTGTTAATTTAGTATTATTTACAAACCATTATATTATTTATAAATATTTTAAATTATTTTAAAATTTTCACTTTTCATTTGAATTTTAGGTTAGGTTTTAATCATTTTGTTATGTTCTGTTGTCATTTTTAGTTATTTTTAAAATTTCTATTTAGATTTAATTTCTATTTATGTTTTATTTTTAGTAATTTTGGTATTTCAAACTTATTTTAGTTGCCAATGCAAAATTTGTCGTTTTTGTTTAAGTTTACATTTTTCTTCTAATATGTATATTTTTAGCTCATTTCAGATTTATTTCAATTAACAATATTTAGTATTTTCTATTAGGAAAAGTATAGTTTTTGAATATTAAATCAGCTCCCAGTCAAAAAAAAATTATAAAATTGTTTACAATTTAGGATTATTTATATACTATTACAGTATTTATAAATATTTTCGAATGAGCTTTTATTTTTATATTTTGAGTTTTCATTTTCACTTTAAAGTTTTAGTAATTATAATATCTTTTTGAAATTTTTATTACTTGTTTAAAGATTTTCCTACATATTTCGATACAGATTTTTTTTTTAATTCAGTGTTATTAATTTTAATACTGCAGCTTAAACTTATTTCAGTTCATTCCTAACTTTCTCCAAAATTTTTCATCTAATATTTATATTTTAGTTTATTATACCTTTATTTCAGCTTAGACAACAACAAGGATCATATTTTATACTGAAATCTGTGTAATGCTATAAAATATTTATTAAGTCTAGGAAGAATACAGTTAAATCATATTTAATATTAAATCAGCTCCTTTTCATAAACAACTATTAATTCAAACTCTTAATCTCAAACTATTAATTTCTAGCTATTGTTTACAATTTTTAAGGCAGTGTTATTTTATCACATTTGATTAATTCTGCAGCCTACAATAATAGAATATTACAGTTTTTTTCAACTGCTTGCACACAAAATCTTTTCTTGTCACACAATTTCTGAAAGCTGACACTCAAACAGCAGAAGCACACACCAAATCTGCAAAACCATACACTAACAGGAATTGATATTGTGGCAAAGGTGTTTGAATATTGTGTTTGTGATATTTTGAATGCAGTGCTTCATTTTGCAAGAGATGTGAGGCATTTTGCATTTTGTGTGTGCAATTCTTGGATTTGTGTGTAAAGTTTTGAAAAAAAGAGGCAAAGTTTTGAAGATGTGTGTAAAGGCCCATTCACACCAAGCACGAGAACTATAAAGATAACGATAAAGATATAGTTCTAAAAATCATTCTCAATAACACTTTACGGATTCTGTGATCGGCTTGCTCTGAGACGCTGCTAATGATATATGTGAGCCTGGAGCACAAAAGCAGTCTTAAGTCACTGGGGTATATTTGTAGCAATAGCAAAAAATACACTGAATGGGTAAAAATTATCGATTTTTCTTTTATGCCAAAAACCATTAGGATATTAAGTAAAGATAATGTTCCATGAAGATATTTTATAAATTTCCTACCGTAAATATATCAGAACTTAATTTTTTATTAGTAATATGTATTGCTAAGAACTTAATTTTGACAACTTCAAAGGCGATTTCTAAAATTATTCTTTTTTTGCACCCTCAGATTCCAGATTTTCAAATAGTTGCATCTCAGCCAAATATTGTCCTATCATAACA
>NW_015536538.1:1906332-1910977 GCF_001515605.1 Sinocyclocheilus anshuiensis
TTGTCACACAATTTCTGAAAGCTGACACTCAAACAGCAGAAGCACACACCAAATCTGCAAAACCATACACTAACAGGAATTGATATTGTGGCAAAGGTGTTTGAATATTGTGTTTGTGATATTTTGAATGCAGTGCTTCATTTTGCAAGAGATGTGAGGCATTTTGCATTTTGTGTGTGCAATTCTTGGATTTGTGTGTAAAGTTTTGAAAAAAAGAGGCAAAGTTTTGAAGATGTGTGTAAAGGCCCATTCACACCAAGCACGAGAACTATAAAGATAACGATAAAGATATAGTTCTAAAAATCATTCTCAATAACACTTTACGGATTCTGTGATCGGCTTGCTCTGAGACGCTGCTAATGATATATGTGAGCCTGGAGCACAAAAGCAGTCTTAAGTCACTGGGGTATATTTGTAGCAATAGCAAAAAATACACTGAATGGGTAAAAATTATCGATTTTTCTTTTATGCCAAAAACCATTAGGATATTAAGTAAAGATAATGTTCCATGAAGATATTTTATAAATTTCCTACCGTAAATATATCAGAACTTAATTTTTTATTAGTAATATGTATTGCTAAGAACTTAATTTTGACAACTTCAAAGGCGATTTCTAAAATTATTCTTTTTTTGCACCCTCAGATTCCAGATTTTCAAATAGTTGCATCTCAGCCAAATATTGTCCTATCATAACAAACCATACATCAATGGAAAGCTTATTTATTCTGTTTCAGATGATGTATAAATCTCAATTTCAAAAAATTTAACCTTATGACTGGTTTTGTGCTCCAGGGTCACATATGGAGATTAAAAAGAAGGAGCGGGTGGATCATTACAGGGTGGTTGTGTACACACACTGCCAACACACATTTATGTCCAAACAACATGTGAAAGTGAATTTTGCATAATAGGTGCCCTTTAAGCAGTTGAAAAAACAGTAAATCAGTCCGGTTCGGCTCTCACCTGTGACCTCCAGGTTGACCGTATCCTGCTCGTAATTTTCTCCCAGAGCGACATGGCACCGGAAGCTCCCCGAGTCGTTGGAGCGGAGCTGGGAAAGTGACAGCGAGGCGTTGAGCGGGTCGGCCGAGTATCCGGGCAGACTGACCCGACCCGCATACGCCTGGTGCACCCTGATCACCCTGTCCCGGGCCGACAGCACCGTCCGCTCCTGTGCTCCGGAGCCACGGCTCCAGCGGATGAAGGGGCCGTGTCCCGGGAGCAGGGCGGCTGGCAGGGTGAACACACACGGGAGCAGAGCAGAGCCGGATAACGAGCGCCGCAGGGGAGGACGGGTCACTCTCCGGACCATCGCCGGAGTCTCGGCTCGAGTCAGCCCTGAGAGAACAGAGAGAGAAACAAACAGAGTCAGGTTTGAAGGTGAAGTGTGCAGCGTTTGCTGTGTTGAAGTGGTCTCTGGTGTCTCAGGTTAATGTTCAGAGTCAATAATTACCTACAACAGCAGAATAAAACAGTATCTTAAAATAGCTATATAACAGTATTATTTAAAATCAAAATATTTAAAATATATATATATATAATTTAATATATATATACACTCTTAAGAGTAAAGGTGCTTTAAAGGTTCTTCACAGCGATGCCATAGAAGAACCATTTTTGGTTCCACAGAGAACCATTCAGTCAAAGGTTCTTTAAAGAACCATCTCACCCTTTTATAATCTGAAGAACCTTCTTTCGCCACAAAGAACCTTTTGTGAAACATGAAGGTTCCTCAGATGTTAAAGGTTCTTTATGGAACCATTTAGACAAAAAGGTTCTTCTATGGCATCGTGAAGCACCTTTATTTTTAGGCGCAGCTTTGCTGGAGGCCGCAGGAGCGGGGCGGTGGCAGGGGGGCCGCCCTCGGCGAAGGCAGCAGCTGCACGCCGGGGCAGGATGTACCTGATGGCCTCAGTCTGCTTTGGTCAGCGGAGAACTGCTGGGCAAGTTCTCCACCGTGTCGCCGAAAAGACCGGCCTGGGGCACGGGGGCATTCAAGAATCGTGTCTTGTCCGTCTCGCGGTTGTCAGCCAGTCACAGCCAGAAATGGCGCTCCTGGACCACCATACTAAGCGAGATCCCAATTCGTCGGTCATCCGACGTGACGTCGAGAGTGACCGACTGAAAGGGAACTAAAATTACTCAAACTAAAACTGAAATAAACATATATTATAGATATAAAGTACAAATAAATATAATTATAAACATAATAATATTGTTTTATTTCAGTTAACATTCCTTTTATTTCAAGTAAAGCATTTTTTCATGGTTTTAGTTTTAGTTCATGATGATGATGTCAACTGAAGAGAAAAGTAGTTCTTTGAGTTATTATATTTTGATGAAAGATTATGAAGACAAATATTTCAATACATGCACTGATGAATCATTCACAATAAGAACATGAGTGTGATTTAAGGAAGCAAATACGACTCTTTTTTATTTGACATCAAGAGAAATTCAGATTTTTTTTAGATGTGATCCAAACAAAGGAAAAGCCCAGTTCACTGTTCCTCATAAAACCTGACGGATTATTACAGCAAAAGCCTTTGTAACGTCCTCAAACACAGAAAACACATGAATAATATTTGTCCTCCAGCCTGAGCGTCTGCTCTGGATCTCAGCGCAGTTCATTAAAACACTTCAGAGATGCGAGAGCAACAGCAGAAAGATGAAGCTTCAGCTCACAATCTGACACTCAAGTGAGTTTGTTCTTCTAACAATGGGAAAGCTTTCAAAACAAAATTTTTTACAGCTGAACTCCATCATATTTTCGCTCGTATGAGCTGGATCTCATTCTGATATGTGTTCATGTGCACCTGAAGCTTTTTAGTTATCTGTCAGCTTCACTCTCAGTTCATCCCAGCAGATGAATCAGAATAAACACTGATGCACTGTAAATACAGTAGGAACACAGTCAAGGCTTTGTTGTCTAAAAGCTAAATGCATAAATGTGAATATAAAGGTATCCCTTACAACTCCAATAATCTAAACCCAAGAAAAGAGAGAGATCCACTGTAAATTTGAACATGTAACACCATTATTCAGTAAATACTGGAAAACAACACATTTTATTTTATACTCCAGGTTATTTATAGTTGGCATGTTTTCAGTCACAACCATTTCAACCTCTTTCATTCCCCAGCCTTTAAAACTGTGTTTACAGTAATACAGTCCTTTGATTTTAAAGAGGATTTAAAATGTGAAGCTTGTAGTTTTGTTAAAGATGTCAAGTGAAACCTCATGGAACAAGTTAAAAATGTACACTATTGTTTAAAAGTTTGGCATCAGTAAGAAATTAATATTTTTATTCAACAAAGATGCATTAAATTGATCAAAAGTGACAGTAAAGACATTTATAATGTTAGAAAAGATTCATATTTTCTATTTCAAATAAATGCTGTTCTTTTGAACTTTCTATTCATCTGTGAATCCTGAAAAATAAAATGCATCAGTTTCCACAAAAATATTTGTCAGCTAAACTGTTTTCAACATTGATAATAATAATAAATATTTTTTGAGCAGCAAATCAGCATATTAGAATGATTTCTGAAGATCATGTGACACTGAAGACTGGAGTAATGATGCTGAAAATACAGCTTTGATCACAGAAACAAATTACATTTTAACAGATATTCACACAGAAAACAGCTATTTGAAATGACAATAATATTTCACAATTTACTGATTTTTTGTATTTTGTATCAAATGAATGCAGCCTTGGTGACTTATTTTAAAAGTCTGATAGAGACTCTGTGATAGAAACACTGTGATAGTTGTGTATGTTTAACATTTATTTGTGATGAACTGCCTGCTAGGCTTGCGTTGTAAGTGCATTACTGTAAACACATTTCCCACTGGTTTTTACACACAGATGCCGTCCACAGATATGCAAATGTAAATAACCTGGAATATTGCTTTAAGTGAAAAGGGAAGATGAACGGACGATCTAATCTCCCAAATCCACGCTCTTCGCTGCTACCTCAATTATCTGTTGCGGGAAACGCATAGAAAATCAATTGCAGTTCTTCATTCCATATGGATTTAGGGATGAGTTTATATCCCAGCATTTGAATAATGATATAAGTGATAAAAGCTCAAATCTGCATTTAGATGGTCTCCATTCACCCCCCACGGCTTTGTCTTTGCGCAAAAACCAAGTCATTTTCCTTCCTAATGAGACGTAACTCAAACACGTACGGCTGAATTTGACCAAAACACAGAAGAAGCCCAAAGAAATCATAAAGAAAACAAAGTCCATTTTGTCCTTAAAGGGGTCATATGATGCGATTTCAAGTTTTCCTTTCTCTTTGGAGTGTTACAAGCTGTTCGTGAATAGATAAGATCCCTGAAGTTGCAAAGACTAAAGTCTCAAAACCAAAGAGATATTCTTTATCAAAGTTAAGACTCTGCCACACCCCCCTAAAACGGCTCGTTGCAACACGCCCCCACATATCTACCTCACTATGTGGAAATATTAGCATAATGCTGCCCAAATGTGCACGCAAAGAAAGAAGGCGTGGTTTCAGTAACTGCAGTTAGTGTTGAAGCAGCCATGTCAGGGAGACGCTGTGTGTTTCTAGGCGAAAGCAAAAGCACTTTATTTGGCCTTCCAAATAAGTAGATGCATTTAGGAATCTTTAAGAT
>NW_015536538.1:1911282-1914814 GCF_001515605.1 Sinocyclocheilus anshuiensis
TGTGGAAATATTAGCATAATGCCGCCCAAATGTTCACGCAAAGAAAGAAGGCGTGGTTTCAGTAACCGCAGTTAGTGTTGAAGCAGCCATGTCAGGGAGACGCTGTGTGTTTCTAGGCGAAAGCAAAAGCACTTTATTTGGCCTTCCGAAAGTAGATGCATTTAGGAATCTTTAAGATTACTTACAACAGAACAGCAATGCATTTTATGGACGACCGTTTCGTGAACCTAGGAGAGGAGGTAATTCTGACTTTGCTATGACAATCTGGCGCTTCTGAATCAGCTACTGTTTTGTTACTAGTTTAAGTATTTGCTATTGACTGTTCAAATGCGGAGTTTTGCGCATCGTGTGTGTGCGTGTGTGCGCGCGTGTGTGTTTGTGTGAGAGAGAGAGAGAGAGACAACTTCACATCACAGTAGAGTCAGCTGTCTTAACCGCGGCTTGTGTACTGCATCATTACTGTGTCTGTTCCCCTTTCGGGCTTGAACTGATGGTAAAACTAATGACATTATTTACTGTCTTCACATTTATTTTGAAAGCTGAAGCTGCGATTATGGTAAGGGGCGTTACATTTCCGACGAGTGCTTGCGGTGTTCGGCCAATCACAATGCACTGGGTCAGCTGGCCAATCAGAGCAGACTGCGCTTGTCGGAAGGAGGGACTTTGTAGAAAACGAAGCGTTTGAGAGAGGCGGGGCATAGAGGACCTACAATAATGTACAGTATTTGAAAAATAATGTGTTTTTTTTAACATTAAAGCATGTCAACATATTCTGTTACACCAAATACACAAAATAATGATCTTTAAAAAAGCATCATATGACCCCTTTAAATTATCATTAGCATAATGTTGATTATAATTACTGTATGTAATGTTTTACTGTATTTGTTTAAAAAAGCTTTATTTACATGAGTATAAAAGGCAGTAAAACAAATACTACAAATATGAAAATACCATTTACATTTTATTATATCCTTGTCATTATACTAAAATTGTTTAATAACTCATTATAATTTATTATAATCGTTTTATAATAATTGCATCCATTTTATAGTTAGTATATTAGTCATGATATATCAGTTTGTATTTGTTTTTTGTTTGTTTTTTTAAATCAGTATAAAGGCACTCATATATTTACGTACTATTTATACAATATTATATATGAGAATTTTAACAGCAATGAGAATTTTAAAGAATAATGATAATATGAGAATTTTTCTCATATTAAAGTAATTGAGAGGTAAAATTTTGTATATTTTATATAAACATTATAATATTATATTATTTACAATATTATTTATTATATTATGTAATTTATATAACTAAGATAAAAAATCATGAAATTACATGCATTTACATGCATATAAGTATATACTGTATATATTTTATTCATTTATGCATTTATATATGCATTTATTTTCATTTTTAATATTAATTAGATTTTTAATTTGGATTTTAATCTTAATTTTAGGGTGAAATATGAGCTGTTCATATTGTTACCATATAGCAAACTGAAGAATACAGGACTATCACATTTACACACGTCACATTATCAATCCCACCAGTGGCTTTCATAAATAAGATGCCATTGGACACAGTGGGTAATACACTCTCTCTCTCTCACACGCACACACACACACACACTCGCACACACACACACACACTCGCACACACACACACACTCGCAACCGCTGCTCAGTAACCAGGAGCGACGGGAGGACGGGGGTTTGCTGCTCGGCTCGATACGCTAAATCTGATTCCAGTCGCCGCCGTCCAAACAACACAAAGCACTGCTGATCTGCCTCACAGGACCAACGCTGATCCAAAACACAGGCAGCAGAATCATGTCGCCTACTAAGACTCCTCGTTAGGGCCAAAATCACGTTATGGCAGAAATGCGTGTCTATTGTGAAAAAGGCAATGCCAGAATCAGTGTGGTTATGGTTAACTAAAACTAAAATGAAAACTGATAAAAAATTTCATTAATTGCAATAAAGCTAAAATAATAAATAATACATAAAAAAACTTGCAGTTTTTTTTTTCAATTGCTAACAAGCATTGTTCAATTCTGAAGCCACATTTTCAAAACGGTTCACACATTTGGCGATACAGAAGACTATGCGGACCAAACTGTGAATAATTTTTCATGTAAAGATACGGGGAGGGGGGGTTGGGGGGAATGGTGCTTTTCTCATTGATGAAATACTTATGTGACAAATCATTCAAACTTCAAAGATAAAAGTTCATAGTTTATGTAATGCTCCTCCTTGTTAGTGTTTTTAGATCAGTGTGTTATGAATGAAATGTATATTTTCTGAATGAGAATTGTTGCCAGTGTTATGGTGAAACAAGCTTATTTTGAGACAAATATAAAGTGTTTTGTTGGTCTGAGTGAGTTTTGGAGGTGTGATAAAATAGTTTGGCCAAGATTCATGCTGGTAATGCAGACTGTATGAACAGTTTTGAAAATGTGGCTTCAGTATTGAACAACGCTTGTTAGCAATTAAAAAATCAGAAAATGTCACCTTGGCAACTAAATAAAATATAATAATGTTAAGTTGAAGTACTAAAATTACTAAAACTGAAATAAGTATGAATTAAAGCTAAATAAAAATCTGTTCATAAAAAAACTACTAAAAAGGGCAAAAGCACATAACAAATTGACTAAAAGTTTGACTAAAAATGTTTACATTGAAGTACAAAAAATTACTAAAACAAAAACTGAAATAAACAAATTAAAGCTAAATTGTTTTAAATAAAAAATTTATAAAAACGACAAAAGCGCATAACAAACTGACTAACATTTAAAACTTAGCCTTGGCAACTAACTGAAAATAAAATCAGTTCAAGCTGAAGTACTAAAATTACTCAAATTAAACTAAAATAAAAATAAATTAAAGTTAAATAAAAAAACTAAAAAAAAAGACAAAATGGACTAAAATAACAAAATGACAAAATTAGAAATAACTGAAACTGAAATAAAAAGTTTAAGTACTAAAACGAATAAAATTAAAACAGAAAAAAAATAAATAAATACATAAAAATACATTCATAAAAAGCTACTAAAAATAACAAATGCACATAACAAAATGACTAAAACTTAGAAATGTTTATTTGGCAACTAAATAAAATAATATAAGTTGAAGTACTTAAACTAAAACTCAAATAAATATAATTTAAAGCTAAATTTAAATATATTTGAATAAAAAACTACTAAAAAGGACAAAAGCACATAAAAAATGATTAAATGTTGCCTTGGCAAGTAGCTGAAATAAAATTTTAAGTTTAAGTATTAAGATTACTAAAATGAAAACGGAAATAAATATAGCTAAATATCAAAAAAAACGAATAAAAAGAATAAAAGCACATAAAATTACTAAAACTTAAATTAAAATACAAATTAAAAATATTAAAAAATAAAAGGTATTTCCAAATATTAATACTACACTCTAAAAAATGCTGGGTTAAATACAACCCAGTGCTGGATAAAATAGGGACAAACGCAGCAATTGGGCTGTTTTGACCCAGCGGT
>NW_015536538.1:1914834-1915173 GCF_001515605.1 Sinocyclocheilus anshuiensis
CTGTTTTTGTCCCTATTTTACCCAGCACTGCGTTGTATTTAACCCAGCATTTTTTAGAGTGTAGTATATAAATGATACTAAAATATCACTGCCCTGAATGCTTGAGATGCAGGATTTATCAAGAAATGTAGATTAAAAAACTTGCCAATAAGCATCAATAGAAACTGGTCGATTTTACCCAATATTTGCATGTTCTGTAAATTTTACACATGAAGCGCTATATAAATCAGTTATGAGGTACAGTTACAGTCAGGATGCTGTCTGGATTTGGTGTGTGTGTGTGTGTGTGTGTGTGTGTGTGTGTGTGTGTGTGTGTGTGGTGTGTGTGTGTGTGTGTGT
>NW_015536538.1:1915529-1922562 GCF_001515605.1 Sinocyclocheilus anshuiensis
GTGTGTGTGTGTGTGTGTGTGTGAGAGTGTGAGTGTGTGTGTGTGTGTGTGTGAGAGTGTGTGTGTGTGTGTGTGTGTAAGAGAAGAAGTGTTTTTGTGAGCAGATGTGGCACTTTATTGCAAAGGAAGGAAAAAATTAATTTCCCCCTGTACTCTTTCATTTCTCAGATACACTTTCATGGCAATCTGACTTTCTTTTTCAATCAGACTGATGTGGATGTGCGTGTGTGTGTGTGTGTGTGTGTGTGTGTGTAATCAATCCTCTGTTCTTCAACAGTCTGTGCTACTTGGAAACTAGATTTGTACATTTTCTGAGGAGAATATGAGTGTGTCTGCCTGTGCCGTGATGCTGAGAGCTGTAGGCGCTTTCTAGGGACAAACTCCAAATCTCTCTGATATTCTGGTTTCGAGACACAGCTCGTAAACAGTAATAAAAATACAACAGTAAAAAGCAGCGATTAACAAAACATTTTTTGCTATAAAAACAACACAATGCCTTCCAAAAACTTTCTTAAAAGAAATGCACCAAACCAGTGTTAATTTTGACAGCAAATTTTGATTTAGTTTTAGTCATAGTCTTTTGACTAAAATGCCATTTAGTTTTAGTCATATTTTAGTCATCTGAATTGTTTTTAGTTTTAGTCTAGTTTTAGTCGACTAAATATCATAAGATTTTAGTCGACTAAATCTACAGTAAAGTTAGTCGGCTTAAATCTAATGGGTTTAGTTACAGTGTCATGCATTTATTAAGCATTTCTCTAAAATTTCCAAACCCAATATATAGGTTTGATATTAAGGTTTTATCATGACAGACACCGATTTAACTGCGGTGACACACAACATGACTTCATGTTAAAATTAAATAAAACCACTTCTCATAAAGAACAAGAACATGGTCTTCTTTTTAATGAAATACCAATGGTTATATAGGCTAATTATGCATTCTTTATAGCAACTTGTTTACCATATTCTTCATTCTTTCAAGCAGACATTTATTTCTATAAATAAATTTAGATAAATCTTTAGGGCTACTAAAGTTTTTCAGTCAAGAGCAGCGAGTGATTTTCTGTCTGTCTTTTGTTGCTTGATTAACATCAATGACTCGGACAATAGCAACTAAATTAGGCTGCTGTCCCTTTAAAACCGAATGCACAGCTGCAATGGATGCAATGTACTGATACACGTTCTCTCTGCTGTTTACATTCACTTAATACGTAATCAACTGTGTTTACCTGAATATTCCTCAAAACGGACATTTCAACATCATTTTGTGTGTAATTCTCCGTTCATGCGACGCGAAAGAGTACTCGCGCACTGTGAGAGGCGCTTTGTGTGTATAGTGTCTGCGCTCAGAAAACCGGACCGAATTGAGTTCTCTCTTGCGTCGTCAGATTTTTCTGTGCGTGTGTGCTTCAGTGTCTGTGCTCAGAAAACCAGACTGAATTGAGTTCTCTCTTGCGTCGTCAGATTTATCCACATGTCTGCTCTTCTCTTACTCCCACATATTGACATTTTTGAACGTTTTATGCGACGTGCAGCTCTCGTTTTTATTCGTTGACGAAAATGTCAATAGATTTACGTCATAGTTTTTGTCATTCAAAAAGAGTTTTTGTTCGTTATCGTATCGTTGTCGTCGGTGAAAAAAATATCGTTGACGACAATTATGACGAAAATTATTCGTCAACAAAATTAACACTGCTCCAAACCTGTAGGTTTCTTTCTTCTGTTGAACACAAAAGAAGATATTTAGAAGAATGTTGGAAACCAAACAGCTTCTGGTCCCCATTGACTTTCATAGTAATTTTTTTCCATACTATGGAGGTCAATGGGGACCAGCAACTATTTTGTTACCGACATACTTTAAAACATCATCTTTGTTTAACAGAAGAAAGAAACTCATTCAGGTTTGGAACAACATGAGGGTGACTAAATGACAGAATTAACATTTTTTAGGTGAACTATTCCTTTAAGACAAAATGTAAGAAGAATCTGTATATCTGTAAAGAATCTTCTTAAACTCATCATAATTAAATAGAATAACCTCCAATTTGTCTTATATCTACAAATTGTCTTAAATTTTATAATTACGTAACTTTAAGGTGTTTTTCATGGAGTTGATCAGCAAATCATACAATCAGATAAACTAAAAATGTTTTTACAAAAAATTGTAAAGAAATGCACAAAAGAATATGCGTATGAACTTCTTAGAATTCATCGTAAGAAACTTACGAATATCCAAAGAGTGTCTGGTCCCAGAATTTTCGAAAATTAAAACTGAAATAATATAAATTAAAGCTAAATAGAAACATAAAATAAACAAAGACTAATAAAAGTGACAAGCATTTATAATTGGACGGATAATTATTATATATTGGATGGATTGATTGATTTATTTTTTTTTGTGAAAAATATTCCAATAGGCTTACAGGATCAAGAAATTGCCATCTAAATAAATCTGAGAATTTTACAGATTCATTTTTTTTCAAGTCATTCTAATTCAGAAATATTTTTTTCAAAATTATTTCTAATTTAGAAAATATTATGTAAAACAAATATACATTTAATTTCAGCAATTGTTATGCATGTGTTTTACTATCTTTAAAGGTCCCCTGAAATGCTTAGAAACACGCAGCGTTACTCTATGTGTTGACGTCATTTTAACCGTGCTATCGTGTCTCTGGACCGGAGTGTGTGTGCGGTGCGGTGGTTAGCGTGACACAGCGCCAAACCATACTTCTTTTTTTCCTCAATGGAAAGCATATTTACACTGTTTGAATCGTTCCCTGTCCCCTATATAGTGCACTACATGCCATTCACTGCACAGAAAATACTAATTCTGTGGATAAGTGACCGATTTCAGCCGCGGCTTCAGCGTCTATTTTATAGTGCAGGGGGCGGGCGCTTCGGATTCTAGACAGCATTTGATTGGACAGAAAGTTTGATGAGAAGCTGAAGTACGATGTGACGTCAAAAAAATCGTTGAGCCGTTTTGGCGGAAGTGACGAACTGCAAGCTTTGAATGCTTAGATCTTCTAAATGCGAATTTTGTCACTGTTTCGGCGCACACTGCCTTATAGACAACCTTAAGACTAACATATTGATACTAACACCCAAAAAACTTTAATTTTGATTTCATGGGGACTTTAAATTAAATAGTGTAATGCATTAACAAATATTAACTAATATGACCATATTGTAAAGTGTTACCAAAATTTTTTTGGTAACAAACGTGTTTTTTGTTCATACAATAAAAAAATCTAAGTTTTTGATCAGTTTTTTTTCTTACACAGAAGAAAGAAAGTCACACTGGTTTATTGCTTTAAGTTAGCAGTTTTTACATTTAACTAGTAGCCTGTCAGTGAACAGCAGCTTTGTGTCTGTCATATATCTCGAGGTCCGTTCTAAAGAGGGCAGGTCTGAGTGTACAGGGGACATAAATCGTCCTGGCAGGAGGGAGTGATTTCCCATCATCCTTCAAAGCGGCCATCCATCGCTAAAGAGCCTAATGAAAGGGCCACTGACTGAAGCTGCCAGTGAAAACATTTGGCCTATGAAGCATTCTGCGGTCGCTCACACACACACACACACTGATGTGTTTAAGCGGTAGGAGGGCTGCTCTGAGGTGACAGACAGGTTACGGAGATATTCAGCGTGAACACAAAGAAGCTGCCAGAGAATCAGCATCTACAGCCTGCAGTTACACGCGGCTCGCTCCTGACGCGCCTTACACTAGTGAGCATCATGCACATGCATTAACATAAATACAAGCATGAGGTTTTGAGGAGAATTCTCATTGTAGCTATACTATTTAGTGTTGTTTTAGTATCATTAAATACTTTGAACGTTTTTTATGAATATTTTGAATTGTTTTTTTATTTTTATATTTTTCATTTTAGTTTAATTTAGTTTGAATTGGCTTTTATTTTATGTTTTCATTTTAGTTTAACATAATATTTTTTAAATATGTCTTTATAGTTTTTATTTCATACTTAGTTTTAGTTTTTATTTTAGTACTTCAACTTAAAGGTGACATATCATGAAAATCTGACTTTTCCAGGTTTTAAGTGCTATAATCAGGTCCCCGGTGCATCTACCAACCAAGCAAACGTGAAAAAGATGAACCCAGTCACTTTTTTTGGTAAGCCTTTTTCTGCAAGCGTCTGAGAAAACGAGCGCGTCTGATTTAGCTCCCTTGGTGACGTGGCAAAGGGATCTCATTATAATATTACCGCCCCTTAATCTGTAAACTTCCACTCAAGGCGCCGTCATTTTGATTTCGCAAGCGACAACGGTGTACTAGTTCTAATGCCATGGAGAAAGTTTGAGCAAAACATGCTAACTGTTCTGTGTTTGACTGCACATACGAGCACAAAACCCTGTTTAGACTCCCAGCCTCAGAGGAGACGAGAGAGCAGTGCATTTATTGATTTATTTACTGTATATTGCTGCTGCCACACAGATCTAAAATAAACATGAGATTTATTTCCCAGCTGTTTACCTTCACAGACATAACCCACTGTTTTTGTAACTCGTGTGTTTTTAACATAAACTTGTGTGTGAATGAGAACTTAGTTTAGTACTCACATGCTGTGTGACAGCTGCTTTCTGTGCGTGTGCTTCAGATGTGTGCGCTCAGAAAACCCTATGTCTGAAGTTTAAACTCATATGGTTTAAACGCATGATTTCAGCGCTATAAACATGATAATCAGAACCAAAACAGATGTTTTTAGCAGATACGAGCTGTAAAGGCGCAGCTCTATTCTGGAAAAGGGGGCGGGGAGCAGCAGCTCATTTGCATTTAAAGAGACAGGCCCGAAAAACAGCATGTTTCTGCTTCCACTCAAAATAGGCATTTTCAAAATGATATAATAAATGATCTGTGGAGTATTTTGAGCTGAAACTTCACAGACACATTCTGGGGACACCTGAGACTTATATTACATATTGTAAAAAGAGGCATAATATGTCTCCTTTAAACTAAACAGAAATAAGAAATGCTGCTTTGCTAACTGAAATAAAATAAGTTCATTTCTTAAAAAAAAAAAAAATTCAGTTAACATTTATTTTATTTCAAGTAACAATGGTTTTAGTTTTAGTTAACGGTCATGATGAAAAATGCTTGTCAATCACCTTTTTTCCATGACTAAGACAAGACGATGACGAGATAACACAATAACAATATTGTGTTAATAACAATTAACAATAACTGTGGCTATATCAATATGCAATATTCTTTACAAAAGACAAGACCGAAATGTTTAATATATAAATATAAAAACTATACCTTATCACTTTATTTTAGCCTACAACAAAAAAGAGGAGACAAAATATATTTTTTAATTTTATTTTTCTAAATTACAATTGCCGTTTTAACAGACAAAAGTGTTAATTTACAATAAAAAAAGAAAAATATAATACAGGAAACCAGATGAGGTCAAATATAAAACGCATTCTTTTGATTTGTGCTTACCTCAAAGTGCAATAATTTTGTTGAAAAGTAAAAAGAAATTCTCAAATGACTAATAATTGCAATTATAATTTTGAGCAAAACAACTGTGATTATGAGTTTAACAATTATCATGAAGCTCAACTAAATATAACTAAAATATGACTAAATGTCAACAGTTTTCATTAAATGTCCAGACATTGTCAACTAAAATATTAATCTCAGGTATAAATAGCATCTTGATTTCTTACATTTTGTCTGTCGTCATCATCATCATCATCAGCAGCAAGAAAAACTTTTTCTTTTGTGTTCAAACAGATTAAATAAGGAACAGGTTTGGAACTTTACAAGCAGAAATACCAGAAAAATTGAATAGCCTATTTAGCCTTGAATATGGTGTTGGACAACAGGAGGGCCTTCGAGTCAAACAGTTTGAGTACCACTGATATTGTAGTTATTAGCTTCACAACATGCTAACATCAGATGTGTTTTTAAGACACCATGTTATGTTGCTCTTTCCAGCTGTTACTGAATGCAGGAACATGACCTGTGTGAATCGCCCCGTACGCATCGGTCCCGTTTTGCTTCAAATGCTTTTAATAGAGAAAGAGTGAACCAGAACTCACCACATTCTGCTGAGAACACAAGCAGAACAGCAAGAACCTGCAGCCCAGCAGCACCGACACACACCATCCTGTGTAGAGAGCACAGAAGACACAAAGAGAAGGGGAAAACGATGAGATTCATAACGGAAAGTTTACATTTCCATAGCTATACTATGTACTTCACTGACATCGGGAAATTAAACACTTTTGAGTGTGTACTAAGACAGTAGTACAGTATTGGGACGTACTGCCATGCCATGCATACTATAGTAGTTCACCTGTTCATATAATAATATAATGAAGGTAAACAGAGGACTATACAGATTATAACTTGGGTTTAAGACCAAGAACATGTATTAACAAAGTCAATTCTGGCTTTAAAGTTGATCTGGTTAACATGAAGCAATATTTAAAATGTACTAAATGTAGGACTCTATTATTTCCACAATCTGGACAGAATTGCAGAATCCATTAATAAAAACAGATCTTACTGTATAACGTGGAATGTCATGGAATTTGTCATATTTTGGGTCAATAAATCAAAAGAAGGTCAGGGCACTTAAATCAAGTGACGATATGGACACTAGTTAATATTAATATATAATAATATTACTAAATTAATGTTTTATGTCTTCTTTTTATTACCAGAAAAATGGAAAAAGCAAACAAATAAATAAATAAATAAAAATATCATAGGGCCCTATTATAGCAAACAAAATAAATAAATTCATTTGTTTATATGAATTTAAGTAATTAGACATGCTTTTGATTATTAAAATTTAATTAAACCATTAAAATGGAATCCAGAAAAATTAAAACAGAATTTGGTAAAAAATAAAATGTATTTCATAGGCCCTAAAAATTTATTTACACTTGTAATAAATTGCTTTTAAATGGTATATTTCATGATTTCAATAAATTATATGCTTTTTGATTCATAAAATTTTATTTAACCATTAAAAGTCACCCCCCCCCCCCCCAA